>NW_008348874.1:80496-142703 GCF_000622305.1 Nannospalax galili
CTCGTGCTCATGCTCTCAGTCTCCCCCCCCCCATTATTCTTTCTTTTTGTGCTTTCATCTCCATAAGTGCTCCCAAAGAAAATAGACTGGTCTGAATGCAGGGGTCTCTGTATCTCTGTGTCTGAAATTCCCATGAGCTGGGACTATATTAGTGTACCTGACTGCATATCTTTATATCTCTCTATGGATTCTAACTTTATTCAAAATAGACCAATATCTCTGTCTCTGGTCTCTACCATTCCCTCATCTATTTACTTTTCCCTCATTTCCTTTTCTCTGTCAATCCAATACTAATCCCCAGAATCACTCTACCTCTTTCATTTTCCATTCACACCCACAATGACTAACAGAACTATGAGTGTTTATTTATTTTCTCCAAATAACTGGCATCTTAGGGTGATTGTTTTTATTCTACTATTACTATATGTTCATATTTTGCTTACACTTTAATGGTGATTGTTTTACACAATATTTTACTTTCAAAGGAGTAGTAGATATCAAATCTTGTGCTCCAAACACATCTAGTAGAGGAAAAATGACATCTCGATCCTCTTACAAAGTAGTCCTTCTTGAAAGTTACAAACACTCACTGAATTGAAAAATGGATTTAAAAAACATTCAACCAACCACCTAAATCCAGATGTACAAATCCCAATGCAAATTTTTTTAAAAAAACATGAAAAAACTACAATGACATAACTCCTAATCACTCATCCCACAGTAATGGCCTCCAAGGTGAGTGAATTAGAAGAAATCCAGACAACGGCTTTGGAATAATAATCATAATCATGCTAAAACAAATTTTAAAAGAACAAGAAGAGAATCCTGAATGAACTTCATGAGAACACAAATAGCTGAATGAAGCAAGGAAGTCAATATGGCCTATGAAAGTAGACTTCAATGCAGAGAGATAAATGCTAAGGCAATGGTAAAATTGAAATAATGAAAATGAACAATTCAATAAGTGAAAAAGCTCTGTGGAAATCCTCATGATTAGAACGGCTCGAAGGAGGACAGAATATGAATGACAAGATGGAGGAATTGAAACAGTCGGACATTTACAAAGATAGATTAATGAAACTAAGAGCATAGAATGCAAGATCTCTGAAGCCGTATGAAAAAAATAAAATCTATGAACCAAAAGCATATAAAAAGAATTTCATGCTAAAGACATAGAAATCGTTTTCAATATAATGAGTCAGAACATTTCCCAATTCTAGGGAAAGAGATGCCCATCAGATCAAGGAGGCATTTAGAATCCTAAAATAAGATGCGCATAAAGGACCATTGCTGTACAGTATTACTGCTAAAACACCAGTATACAGAATAAAGAGTTTTTGAAGCTGCAAATAATAGAATTTTAACAGAATAATAGCAGCATTTTCAACAGGAACTATAAGAGCCAGGAGGACACAAGATAAACCATACTACTTTATCCAGCAAAACTACCTGTCATAGTTGAAAGAGAAACAGGATAAAGCAATTCATGTCTACTAACTAAATTCTACAAGATAACTGAATAAATGTTTTACCTTAAACAAAAAATAAACACATGTATGAGCTACAGGAAAGAACGAGCACTATTAGAATAGTAGAAAGGCAAATGAAAATGGGAAAATGCTAAAAACCACAAAATCAAAAAATGATTAAACACTCATCTTTCAGGGATAACTGAATATTAAAAGTCACCATCTTCCAATCAAAAGGCACACAATGGAATACTGGACTAAAAAACAGAATCTATTCATTGTCCCCAAGAAAAGCACCACACCCTTAGAAACAAGAATTCCTTATGGTTTTTGAATAGAAAAATGTATTCTGAACAAATGGAATTGGGAAACAAACGGTGTCACTTTCTAATACCTGACAGAATAGACTTCAAACCAAAACTTTTCAGGAAAATAAAGATGCTCACCACATACTGAATAAGGGAACAGTTCATCAAGATGACATAGGATATTATTCCTGGGAAGATGTGAACAACTGTCTACTTATACCAGATAGGAAACAAGGACAAATCAAACTAAAGTCCACCTTAAGCAACCAATGAGTTTATGGGGTTATATACAAGAGTATGGGTGAGGGGTTATTTACAGGAGGAGAAATGACTCAAAGATAAGTTGCATCACCAAGAACCCCCCATCTCCCAGCATGGGTGATGGCTCATGAAAGCTGGAAAACATGAGTATACTTTATAACCTGCAGGCCATTCAGTAGACTGGAGAATATTTTTCTAGGCAGCTCAGTTGATCTGAGCCTCTTCTAAGCAGCTCAACTGGTCTCTGTCTCTTCCAAGTGGCTGAGCCTATCTGAGAGTGTCTCTCAGCAGTCCTTACTGCTTGTATATGCTGGAGGAGAAAGGAGCCTAGTGAACCTGATCAGTTTCATAGACTTCTGAAGCTATTGAGTGGCTTGTTTTCTGAACTTAGTGAGCTTCCCTGCAGGATGGGAATGTTTCATCTTCTCTTTAAACATCTTGTGTCTAAATGAGCTTCCCTCCAGGATAGAAGTTTTTATCTCAGTGGAAATTGTTACACAACATAAGATATGGCTACAATTTTATACTTATGTACAATGAATACAGTTACGCCCACATTTTTTTAGGTATAAAGCTAATCCTAACACAATAACAGTGCTTGAATTTAGTACCTTATTTTCCGTGATAGATCATCACAACAAAAAAATTAAAGAAATATTTGAGATCAATGACATAATAGAAAAATGTATTATTTAAACATCTTCAGAACATCCCATCCAAATCCTTAGAATACTTTTCAGCAGTCAATTTGACTTTTTATAAAATACATCACATTAATAAGAAACAAGTAAAATCTTGAAAAATACAAGAAAATTTAAATAGAAGCTTGCACTATATCTGACACAATGGAATAAAAATATGAATCAAAAGTAAGAGAAACTATAGAACATACACAAATCCGTGGAGATAAAACACACACGGTTGAATGATGAATGGCTTTTAAACAAGAATTAAGTAAAACTTTTCTTAGAATTCAAATAAAACCACAATGTATGAAGAATCTATGAGATACAAAGAAAGCATCCAAAGAAAGATGTTTATAATTGTAAGTGGTACATTTAAAAAAAAATTCGAGGGTTCTTTGAGACTAGGGCCTTTGCTCTGAACCACCTGGTGAGCTAATAAGAACTCTTCCCATTCCATCTCCATCTATCCCCTTTTTAATTATGCCCATAACCTACTGCTCCTGTGCCTGGGACAAGTGTTGGAATCATATTGTGGCAACTAAATTTTCCCTTCCCCCTTCTTAGGAAACCCCCACCCATACCCTCTAAGGCTCCAGGGCTAACAATCCACAACATACCTTTTTATCTTGGGTTTCACATGGTTTATATGACAGGGAGGGAGCGACTTACAACAAAACAGCTTTTCATAACTCGCACATCATTCAAACCCCGCCCACAATCTCCATTAGCTCTTGGAGTGCCCCGTGGGTGCACGGTCTCATTGCACAGTCTGAACATACCCTGCAGGACACTGCCATTCACCCCGGTGGGCACACAGTCTCTGATTCCAGCACCGGACTTGTGTAACCTCCGCACTCTCTCTCCTCCAATCTCACAGCTGCTTGCTCTGCCAGAAGCTAGGCTCCACCCTTCTTCCCAGGATGCCAAGCTTCACCAGTTGCTCACAGTTTTTGAAAGAATAAGTGGTTTCTGGGGTACACTGCACCCATTTCCTCTGGCTCTTACAAATTTTCATCCATTTCTTCCATGAATTTCCCTAGGCCTTGGAGGGGGTGACAGATGTAGGGTGACCTTTCTTGTATCATGATGAGATAGTGATGTCTTAGGGATCCCCATTATTCTTTTTCAGGACCTGGTCACTGATCCATCTCAGTGGTGTTTCCCCTACTGTGAAGACAAATGGAAGGAAGTAGACACATCTAAACAAACATGACTGTAAATACAAAAGTCTAGAAGATATCCCAGTAAGTGTACCATATTTATTAAGCAGTATACTTGCAACTGTTTCCACACTGGGGCCTGTGGCCTTCCCTGACACAGGGTGTTGGCTTGGTCTACAGTACTACATGTGTGTTCCACCTCTAGGAGCGGGCCTTATCCAATTAGAAATTTGTCAGTTCTATGTATGTTAGTTGAGCCATTAATGCACTAGCAGGCATTGCTTGGCATGTCCACAGTGTGCAGCACAATTGGTTCTTTGTGTAGAATCATAGGGGAACCTTTCTCCCCCAAACATCTGCATAGCACCTTCTTGCACTATGAATGCCATCCATTCAGTGGCATGGAGTTTTTAGCTTAGTGTCAGTTCCATCTCTTCTTCTCCCACACTCACATCATGCAGTATCTTCAGCAACATGGCCTTGCCAATCTTTCTAGTATACAACCGCCATTAGTGACAGTAGCCTTGGTGAATTTGAGGACCTCTAGGTTCTCTCTCTGACCAACAGCTCATAGGGGACAACCCACACCTGGTACTGTAGTTTTTCTTAACAGCTGTGTAATTTTGGGAGCCTCTGTCTATATCTTACCCAGCCATAAAACTCTCAAGAATCTTATAACTATTGCTGGCCTTAGTTTCTTCAAGTATCTTTCAAATGGGTTTTACATCTGTAAAACACTCAAAGGTTAACACCATATAGTAAATCAATCATAGACAAGGTCTAACACAGCATGTAAAAATTTTATCTATTCATATTGTTTTCTCCATAGATCTTTGTTAGGTACCATAGCATGGGTAAGAGGCATTAATTTGGTTAATTCTTTACTATCTTTAATTTTCCCTTTGGAGTCTTCCTGCATTCTGGGGATCTTACATGGATTCTCTTTGTACTCTTTTATCCTTGATAAACTTACAGATGCTGGCTCGAGTTGCCTGACCCTGCCCCAGGCTAAGGAGGCAGGGGGTTTCTCTGGTCCCTGCTGCACCTTTTATTTCCCTGAGTCTGGAAGGTCCTGCATCTGTCTTCTGACTGTAACTATATCTGTCCTCTCTCCATTGACTATATCTGGCTGTTGAGGGAGGCCTTTGTGGGAAAAACGGCCAAGCCATTTTTAGGAGAGAAATGCACCTTATTCAATCTTTGGGGATCCTTTACCACCCCTGGGACAGTTTTTAATCCTTTGAATGTCTTTTGTAAACTATACATCCAGTTTTAAAGCTTTTCAGAAACTCCTTAGTACCAAATTTGGTTTTCTAACAATTTTTTTTCTTTGGAAATTTAGGCTCGACATAAATCTTGTCACATTTGTATTCAAGTAAACCAGATGGACCATTTCTTCTTTCTGGTCTTTTTTATATCTCTTGTAGTGTGCTCTCTTATTCTACAGACACATTTTATATGCTGCTCAGAGTCACTTAGATCTGCTAAAGCCTCTCTCATTTAACAAAGTTTCTTTCCAATTAAAGGACTTAGAGAAATCAGTAAAGCTCTATACCATTCTTGAGGTTCCAGTTGAATTAAACTTTCCTTTATATCTTTGGTGAACACAGCCTTATCTGGCCCAGTGAATTGGGCATCATATATTGCTTTTCTCATACCTAGTTCTCCCAGTAATGCCTGTCCCTCTTTTATAGTTCTCCAGCCCCAGCTAATCATGGGAGTCTTCCTTGGTAATGACCATCTATCTTTAATGCCTTGCAAAAGCCATCACATCTCTGCTCCCCCCTGCACTGGTGTAGGCTGAACAGCCTATGTTGCAAGGATTGATGGGTGATTACATAACTCAGCTGTGATGCTTCTGAAGGACTTAGACTGATGTTATTTGCTCCCATGTCCCATACCTGCATAAGCCACATAGTGAAGTGCTCTCTGATCACTTGTTTGTCATTCCTTGTTTTAACAGCTCCAGTGTGAAGCGTTTCCTAGCAACAGTACTGTTAGCTTTTTTCTCTTTTTGTATCAATGGCTGAATGGCTGAATCTGAGGGGAAGCTTTAGCTACTTTTATTTTTAGTTTAGTTTTGTTTTTTTCACTACTATCTGTCTTTTTTCCTGAGTCCTTGGACCCATGTTCCCAAAACCTTACACAAGTTAAAATGTCCCATTTCTTTTTTCGTTTTTTATTTCTCAGAGACTGACTCTGCCAGTAACTCCCTAGCCTGTTCAGCTTCTTCTGCCTTGGGAAATCTTTTATTATGCAAAGTGGTCATGCCCCCTCCCTGGGTTCTCTGCTTGTGTTTCTAGGTTTTCTATGACCTTTAAAGAGTTCTCAGCTCAGACGCAAGTGACTGTGGACTCCATTTTTTTCAGCCACTGAGCAATTTCCCCACATTTACACCACAGCTGTGGTCCTGGGATTTTTCCCTTTGAGACTGCCAGCATTTGATCACCTGTAGCATTCTAATTACATATTTCATGATCCATTGTGTGATCCATGTCAGCGCCACCACTAGCTCCCTTGCATTTCCGAAACTCCCGTGGTTTGTCGTTTCCAGTACCATCCTGTTTGTCTATGACAGTTAGGGGCACTAAATTTTCCTCTCCCCCTTCTTGAGAGACCTCTTCCTGCACCCTCTGAGGCCCCAGGGCTAACAAACTGACAAAATACTTCTTCATCTTAGGTTTCACACGGTTTATATGACAAGGAGGGAGCTACTTATGAAAATACAACTTTTCATAACTCACATGTCAATCAAGCCCCACCCACAGTCTCACCCCACGGTCTGAATGCCCCACAGGTCACCAGTGTTCACCCTGGTGGCCACACACTTCCTAATACCAGCTCCGGACAGGGGTACCCTTGGTTCTCTGTCTCTTCGAATCTCGTTGCTGTTTCCTTCGCCAGTGGTTAGGCTCTACCCTTCTTCCCAGGGTGCCCTGTGCTTGCCCATTGCTCACACTTTTCAGAGGAATGAGTTATTTCCAAGCTACACATACCCACACCATAGCAATCTTCCCTTTCCATGACTAGCCCTGGAAAGTGCTGTTCCAGCTCCAGAAAAACACAGTGACCTAGCTAGAAGTGCTCCACCCTGCCCAAATCATGCCAACTCACAGATCTTCCCTGTGATTACCCATTTCACACACAAGAGTAGCCTGGAATCATTCCTGTTTCTCCAATAAAAAAATCAAAAGTGAGAACCTAAAAAACTAACTATTCATACTGATCAAAAATCAACCAAGCTATGAGAACGATAAGCAGAACGAAACTTCCATTCAACAAAGGTAGAATAAAATTTTATATCAGTCATACAACCAACCAAAGAAGTCCATGTGAGTAGGCCACATAAAAAAACATGAATTATATGAAAAATCAAGAAGATACATTCCCATCAAATCTCATCCTTCCTATGGAAGTGTTCTATAATGAGAACTACCCGAGGAACCCCTAGATAAAGGACTTAAAAATCATAAGCATGTTAAAAGTAATCAAGGACTGTAAAGAACACACAAACTCCTCAAGAAACTCAAAGAGGATTGGAATAAACTCCTGACTAAAGTTCAAAAATATGCATATATACGACTGAATAAAATGACAAAAACAAGGATTTGAAAAGTAAATTCATGAAACAGAAATATTGAAGAAAACTCATGCTGAGATGATGATGGATTTGAAGAACTCAAAAATTCATTTAGGAAAAAGTAGGAGACAGTCTTACTAGCAGAATGAATCACATGGAAAAGAGAATATCAAGACTTGAAGATAAAGGTGGAGTGTTAAACTGCTCAAGCAAAGATCTTGGAAAAAAAATAAGTAAATAAAACAAAATCCAAAGAGGAATGGAATGTGCAGAAACTGGGGGGAACCATGAAAAGATCGAATCTATGAATTATAGACATAGAAGAAGAAGAATTTCAAACCAATGATAATTACCATATCTTCAACAGGATTACAGAAGAAAATTTTACTAAATTAGGAAAGACAGACCCATACAATACCCACACAAATACAAGAAGCACACAGAACAACAAACAGATGACCAGAAATGAAACTTCCTATGGCAAATGATAGTTAAAACACTAAATGAACAGACCTAAGAGACAATTCTGATTGCTGCAAGAGAAAAACAACAACTGGCCTATAAAGGAAAACCCATCAGAATAGCAGCTGACTTTTCAATTCAAACTATAAAAGCCAGAAGAAGAGCAATGTAGTCCAAGTTCTAAATGTCTTCAGATGCCAACCCAGGCTACTTTACCCTGTAAAACTGTTTAGTCTGGTTTTGGTATAAGAGTTAAGCAGGTTTCTTAGGAGTTCTGGAATTCTCCCACTGTTTCTATCTTTTGTAATAAGTATTGGTTATAGTTCTTTGAAAGGCTGATGAAATAATTCTGTGACTCATCTGGGTCTGTGAATTTTTTAGTTTGGAGGCTTTGTATTGCTTTTTCAAATTCCTTATTTGTCTTGGGCCTGTGGTGGTACAAATGAAAATGTCCCCCATAGGCTCCACATATTTGGACATTTTGTCCACAGATGGTGGCACTATTTGTGGAGGTATTAGGAGGTGTGGCCTTGCTAGAGGAATGGTACCACTAGGGATGGACTTTTAGAATTTCTGGTTTTCCTGTACATGCTTGAAGATGTGGTCCCTTGACTTTCTGCTCTTGCTACATTTGCCACCATGCTTCCCACATCATTATGGACACTTACTATTGGTCCCATAACTTGAAACAAATTCTTTCTTTTATACGTTACGTTGGCCACAGAGTTGTATCACAGCTAACTAATACAGAAGCTGGTACTAGACTACTGGCTGTGAAGAACATGTCCATGTGAATTTTTGGAGAAATGTGGAAGGCTTTAGAAGTTTGAACTAGAAAAGTGGTTGAATGTTGTAAGCAGGGCTTAGCAGGCCATTCTAAAGGTAGCCTGGAAGAAAGTCGTGCTGAGGACAATGTAGTTCCAGAGGGAAATAAGGACTTTAGCAACAATCATGATATTTTGGCAAAGAGTATGGGTAGTCTGTCAACAGTCTAAGAGCTTGCCTGAGGCTATTAAAAAGTAATTGACTAATTTCAAGATAGCTTAACATAGAGTTCATGGTGTGGCTATTAATGGTGAATATTATGCAAACCTACAGTGAAAAAAAGCAAGTGGAGCAGAAAGAAATGCAAAATATGCAGTTTGTATTGAAAATGAGCACTCGGAAGATTAAAGTTGGAACCAAGGCATCTTCTTAAGGAGGGTGTTCTAGTCTGCCTTCAACCGTTATGACAAAACACTCTGACTAATACCACCTTGAGGAGGAAAGGTATTTTTTGACTTATATCTCCTGAGTCACAGTTCTTCAGGGAGCCCAAGATAGAAACTCAGGGCAGGAACCTGGAGGCAGGAACTGAAGCACAGTCTGTAGAGGAACACTGATTATTGACTTGCTTCTCTGGCCCATACTCAACCTGCTTGCTTATACAATACAGAAGAACCTGCCCAGGGGTGGCACTGCCCACAGTGGGCTTGGCCCTCCCACATTACTCAAAAATCAAGAAAATACCCCACAAACATGGCCACAGAACAGTACAATGGAGGAAATTCATCAATTGAGGCTCCTTCTACCCATATGTGTAAAGTTGACAACTAAAGGTATCCAGCACAGAGAGGCTCTCTTTGATGAGCAGATTAAAGCAATTAAAGAGAAGTCTTGAGAATTGCACTCAAACAATGGAAAGAGTACCTTCAGAATAAGATCATACCCAGATAATTCTCCAACTTGTGAAAGGAAAATGCAGGAAGGGTTTTCTGCTCCTAGAAAACCATAATGTTAGAAAGTTGCTGGTAATATGGATGAAGTGAGCAGGGGTCAATCCCAGGCTGGTAGCCAAACTTGGCAGTGTCATTCATGTGGTACTGGCATTAGAGGCATGAAAGATGCAAGAATGAAGTGTTCCTTGGTTCTTTTCCATGGTTTCAGAGAGCTGCCAAGCCAGGCAGCATGAAGCAGGGGCATCCCTGCATAAAGAAGTCCCTCACAGGCCAAGAGGCACTGATGGGCCATTGCATACTTATGAGAAGGTGAAGCCTTATTGGTAATGGAGACCCCAAGAAGATATTGAAGATACTAGAACAGGGAGACATCTGTCCCAAAGATCTGCACATAGGGAGTGTTACTGTGCCAAGAGAGACAGAGACAGAGAGAGAGAGAGAGAGAGAGAGAGAGAGAGAGAGAGAATATGTAATTTGACTTTTGATTTTACAGAGGCTTACAGTTAAGAAATTCCCTTAAGTCTCTGAAGGGACTTTGGCCTTTGGACTTTTGGATAATACTGAGACTGGTAAATACTCTAGGGATGTTTGAAGGATGACTAAATGCATTTTTCATTTTATATGGCCATGCACCTATGGGCATCAGGCAGTGGAATGTGGTAAAATGGGGGTTATTTAAATGGTAGAGGAAGAGGACAGGTTATAACAGGAACCAAGAGGGTAAAGGGGAAGAAGCAGTTCAAGAGAGGGGGGACCATAGGAGACAGGTATTATCAAGGATGAAAGGGGAAAATGGGGGTACTTTAACTGGGGAGAGAGAAAGAACGGTTAGACAGGGAGAGAGAGAGGAGAGAGAATTCTTATCTGGTGTGAAAATCCAGAGGGAAATGTATTAGTTCAAAAGCCTACTGAAAAATTACACATAAAATATATCTTCATGAGTCCACATGTATCACTGAAGGTTATGTAACAAGAAACAGTGTCAGACAGGAGGAAACTCTATTCAAGTTTGTGGGCCAAAGTTGACTAAGTAACTCCCAAGATTTCACAAGCTATTGCCAAAGCTCTTGACTACCTCCTTGGACTTGAAGGTAAGACCCTATTGCTGAAGAAAGGACATACTTGGGTCACAGGACTTGGAGCAAAGAAAATGAAACTGACCTGGAAGCCACATCCTTAAGGGATAGTTCTCATAGTTTTGGAGCACATTATATAAACTACTAAAGGAGAACATCAAACGATGGTCTAACCCAATCTTTAAAGCCTAATAATCACAACAATGACCATGACTGGCACAGCAAACTACATTGGGATAGTAGTGGCATTTTTATCTTGGGGTAATCAATAGCTCCCTAATTGGAATTAAAGCCAAATCAATGGGAGGGAACTCATGTGTGGAGCTATAAACATAGTCAAATATACATGGTTTAAGAGGTCATAGGTTTTAAAGAAAACCCTAAGACTGTCAAATCCTAAGACCAATGTAATTTCTTACTATATGCTAAGTATTGATCCTTATATTTGCAGACAAGTGTACTAGAAACCACAAATCAAAGAAGTTTCTTTTGCGACAGAGTTTATTACAGAGTTACAGAACTGGTCACCCACAGACAAGAAGTATCTCTGAAATGTCCAACCTTAAGTGACACATCTACAGTGGAACCTCTGCACCTAAGGATCACAGAACATAGTGGAACGGGAGATACTAATGCATCTCTCAACTCCCATCAATGAAGCTCCCTCATGTAACAGAGTCCAATGAACACAAATGACCAAAGCACAGAGAATTAGAGTCCACAGAGTGTGGGTCCTTAGACAGGGCTCCTCTATTAAACTCTCCCCATTCAAGTCTCAGGGATAGTTGTGGAAGAGGTTGGGGGAGAAGATTGTAAGAGCCAGGGGAAAGGTACATAACCATATGAAAACAGAGTCCAACAGGCTTTTGGGACCTCACTCATATGATTCTACACCAATGGTTTCAACATGCACAAGACCAAAGCAAACTTAAGCAGATAAAACCCAGCAGGAAATGGGTGAGGAAATGGGTAGCAGGCAACAATCTTAGCTGAAGAGCTACTGGTACTGGTAACCGATTACTGCTCTGTGAGGGAGAACTGATATATTTTAAAGGAGTGACTAGACAGGCTGATCAGACCCCAGTGGATGAACTTGTTGTATGAAATACACAAAAAGTTCAGTAATTTTTCTGATTTATAATTTTTAAAAAATATTTTATTTAATGTGCATGAGTGTATTGCCTGCAAATGTCTGAGTGCACCTGTGTCATTCAATGCCCGCAGAGGTCAGAAGAGGGTGTCAGGTCCCCTGGAACTGGAGTTACAAATGGTTGTTAGCTGCTGTGTGGGTGCTGAGAATTGAACCTGGGTCCTCAGCAGAGCAGCCAGTGCTCTTAACTACTGAGATAGCTCTCCATTCCCTTTGTCCTATAAAATTTTTAAAAATACTTTTATTGAGTTTTTGTACATTTCATTTAACAGATCTTAATCAAATTTTGCCCCCCTGTTCCCAGAGTTCTCTCTGGGTCTCTTGCACTATCAGGGAAAGCATATAACATATCTTCATGTGCATTTATTATTATTGTAGGGGGAGAGGGGAGGGACTTACAAAGAAATGAGCACCCAGTGCCTAGCTCCACACCTCTCAGCATTGTGGCTCAGAACCCGCCATATCAGATCCCTCCTGTGGCATGCCCATAGTCACCACTAGGGGTGACTATTTTGCCCACACCTGAGGGGCCAGTGGTCTCGCCCCAGGTCCATAAGTGCCAGGCCATTCTGTCCTTGAGTACACTCGGCTGCTGCATGTTCCCCACGTTCGCCATGCATTCCTGGCGTCTCACTGCTTCTGTCCACAGAGGCACAACAAGCCCCTCCTTCAGTGGCTAACTTTCCACAGTCCATTCTCTGTGGCATGCCCCACCTCTTGGAGGAACCAGGATCCATGCAGAACACCCTCCCCATCTGCATTTCCAATAACTCCCCAGTGGATTTCATGCATTCAGTCATATAGTTTCTCCTAGCCAGTCAAGCATTTATACCCAGTCAGCCTATCTACAGTTACTCCCTACACGATCTACTTTCCCTCACCCAGCAACAATCAGTTGCTAATACTTCCTTGGCTATGGTTAAGCCCTGCTGCTTATTTCTTTTCTTTATGCTGAGTTTCTTCTGATTGAGTTGGCATAGGTCTGGTGCATGCTGTCAAAATAGTTTTAAGTTCATATGAGTAAATTCCTAGTGGCCTGAAATCCCGAATTTCCTTATGTTCATGTACCAACTCTGCTTCTTGCAATCTTTCTGCCTCCTTTTCTGCAATGATCCTTGAGCTTTGGGTGGGTGAGGTTTAATATAGGAATTCTGTCGAGTAACACACCATTTGCAGACTTTTATTCTCTAAAACAGCCAGTTGTGGCCTTTTGTATACATCACATTCTGTTGTATGAGGAAATTTTGCTGGTGAGAGTTGAGGGATGTACTAGCATTCCCTCTATGCTGATCAAGCTAGGTTTCATGAGCCTTAGGTCTAGAGGTTCTGCTGTAGATGTGTCAGGGTTGGTCTCCTCAGACATATATTCTCTGTGTGTGACCAGTTGTGGAACTCTGTAATAGCCTCCATCTGTTGCAAAAAGAAGCTTCTTTGATGAGTAGTGCACAGTATACTTGTCTGAAAATATAAAGATCCATATTTAGCATACTATAAGTAATTTTGTTTGTCTAGAGATATGACAGAGATATGGTTTTCCCTAGGATTTATAACTTCTCTAGTCATGTGCATTTGGCAATATTCACAGTGCCACCCATGAGTTCCCTTCCACTGAGAGGGCTTTAAGACCAATTAGATAGCAGTTGATTACCCCTAGCTAAAAGTGTCACTACTGCACTAATAGAGATAGTTTGCTGTGCCAGTCCTTTTGGTTATTAGGTTTTACAATTGGTTTGGACAATTGATTGATTATCTCCTTTCGCAGCTTGCATAGTATCCTCAACTATGAGAGCTAGTCTTTAGGGAGGAGGCATCCAGGTCACATCCAGTTCCATTTCTCCAAGTCCTGTGTCCAAAGTATGTCCTGTCTTCAGCAATAAGGCCTTACCTTTCATTTCTGGGAGGTAACTAAGGGCTGTTGTAATAGCTGTATTATTCTGGAAGTCTCTTGGATCACCATGACCAACAACTCAAAGGGCGGTTTCTCCTGCTTGGCCCTCTGTTCCTTGTTATATACCCTTTAGGTATACATATCACTCATATTCACATGTTGTATATGGATTTTTCAAGCAGTTTGAGTTAATATATTTCCCACTGGCTTTTTAATTCACCTAAACTTCACCTACGCTTCTCTCTCCTTGTGTAACCTCCTTTCTCCTTTGTCAGTTTAAGTACTCCTATTTCCCACATTTTCCCCTTGATAATAACTGTCTCCTATTATCCCTCTTCTCTTGGGTTACTTACTCCCCTTTTCACCCACAGTTCCTTGTATGTTCTTTCTTTCTTCCCTCCCAGTTGAATACCCCTATTTTTCCCCTTGGTAACATCTGTTTTTTACCATTCCCCTCTCTCAGGCTCTTTCTTTCCTTTTAATGCAGAGTTTTCCTTTCTTATATTACATCAGGATATATACTCACATATAAGGGATTGATGCTAAGATCTCCAAATGAGGGAGAACATATGTCACTTGCTTTTCTGAGTCTGTTACTTCACTTAGTATAACATCTGGTTCCATCTATCTACCTGAAAATTTATAATTTCCTCTTTCCTTACCACTTTGTAGAGCTCCATTGGGTAAATGTACCACATTTTCATTATCCATTCATCAGTTGAAGGGCATTTGAGTTGTTTCCATTTTTTAGCTATTGTGAAAAGAGAAGCAAAAATCATGGGTGTGCAGGTATTTCTACAGTAGGATAAGTCCTTTGGGAATATGCCAATATATGGTATAACTTGATCAAATGGTAGATTCAGTTTTAGTTTTTTAAGAGTTCTCCATAGTGCTTTCCATAGTGGTTGCATTCCTATCATAGAGTTTGCATTCCTATCAGCAGTGAATGAGCATTCTCCTCTAACGACTTCCTCACCAGCATTTGGTGTCTTTTGTTCTCTTGATCTTAGCCAATCTGACTAGGGTAAGATGAAATCTTAAAGTGGTTTTGTGTTAGAGACTAGGATAACATGCCTTTGAATGAGAGAATCCTGAGACCCAGAGATCAAACCATAACCTCTGTTTATGGGTGAGACCCTGAACACAGGAGTCTCAGGACCCTGACATGCAGAACAGCTCCATGTTTGAGAAAGTTGGCCAGATCAGATAGGCTGACTGTGCCCCTTATTCAAGAAAGGCATCTTAACTTCCCTGTCTGAGAGTGAACATCTTGATCAATACATCACCAAACAATAGCCTTGAGTAAGGTGTAAATATTTTGCTATGTGAATGCCTTAACTTACACCAGCAAAACGTTACTGTTCCTGTTTCTTTGTCTAAAAATGTTTTGTATGCAGCTGCAAAAGCAATACGGAACTGCCAGTTTCTTTTTTGTATAAAAACCTGTTGAACTCTTCATAAAGTGGGCTTGTTTCCAGACCGCAAGTCCCCAGGGTCTCTTCACTCTGTGCCTCTGATCCCCCACCATCTCGGGGGAGGGGGTCCAAAGGGTGGTCTGGCCTCCTCAGTTTGATTTGTATTTTGCTAATTGCTAAGTATATTGAGCAGTTTTTAAGATTTTTTTTGTTATTTTTATTTCTTCATTTGAGATCTCTCTGTTCAAGTCCTTAGCCCATCTTTTTAATGGGTCATTTATTTTCTTGTTTCTTAGTGTAGTTTGGATATTAATCCTCTGTCAAATGTGTAGCAGGTGAAGATTTTCTCCCACTCAGTGGGTTTCTTCTTCATGTCCTTGGTTGTATCTTTTCCTGTACAGATGATTTTTAGTTTAATGAAGTCCCACTTGTTGACTGTTGACCCTCATGCTTGAGCAACTGATGTCTGATTTAGAAAGTCCTTTCTTAGACTTATATCTTGTAGATCACAGCCTATGTTTTCTCCTAGCAGTTTCAGAGTTTCAGGTTTCATATAGAGGTCTTTGATACTTTTGGAGTTGACTTTTGTACAGAGTGAACAATAAGAGTCCAATTTCATTCTTCTACAGGTGGAGATCCAGTTTTTCCAGGAACATTTTAAAAAGAATCTGTCTTTGCTCAGCTGCATTTTCTTGGAACCCTTGTCAAATATGAGTTGGTTGAAACTGCATGACTCACATTTGGATCTTCTGTTCCATTGATCTACTTGTCTGTTTTTGTGCCTGTACCATGCTGTTTTTATGACTCTGCAATATAGTTCAAGATCTGGCATAGTGATCCTCCCCCTCAGCACTGCTCTTTTTGCCAAGGTTGCTTTGGCTATCCAGGGTCGTTTGTGATTCTATATGAATTTTAGGACTTTTTAATAGCTCTGTGAAGATCTCATGTAGATTTTGATTGGCATAACATTGAATCTATAGATTGCTTTTGGTAGGAGCATCATTTTCATAATATTAATTCTACCAGTCTATGAGCATGGCAGGTCCTTCCATCTCCTGGTGTCTTCCTCTATCTCTTTCTTTAAAGATTTAAATTTTTCATTGTAAAGGCCTTTAATGTCTTTTGTTGGGTTTATTCCTAGCTTCTTTTTCGAGGCTATTGTGAATTGGAAGGTTTCCTCAAGTACTTTTTCCAATTGCTCGTTATTGGTATAGAGAAAAGCTACTGATTTTTGTAAGTTAATTTTGGAACCTGCCTCTTTCCTCAAAGTATTGATCATTTCTAGTAGATTTCTGGTGGAATTTTGGGGACTTGTTACGTATAATATTATAGAGCCTGAAAAAAAGTGATAATTTGAACTCTTCCTATTACTGCTCATTTAATTTCCATTTCTTCTCTTATTGCTCTAACAAGCATTTCAGGCACTATATTGAAAAGGAGTGGAGATAGTAGACATCTTTGTCTGGTTCCTGATTTTAATGAAAATATTGCAAGTTTTTTCCCACTTAGATTGATGTTGTCTGTGGGTTTGTGGTATGTAGCTTTAATTATGTTAAGTTCACTCCAACCCAATTCCTTCTAGGACTTTTAACATGAATTCATGTTGAATTTTGTCAAAGGCCTTTTCTGCATCTATTGAAATGACCATATGAATTTTATGTTTATGTACATTTATATAATTTATTACATGCTTTAATTTACATACATTGATCCATACTCGCATCTCTGAAATAAAGCCACCTTGATGTGGTAGATGATCTTTTCAATGTGTGTCTCACACATTTTAATGAATATGGCATGTGAGCATTTTGTTCAGAATATTTGCATCTATGTTCATTAAGGATATGGGCTTATAGGTTTCTTTATTTGTTGTGTCTTTACTTGGTTTTGGTGTTAGAGTGATACTGGCTTCATAGAAGGAATGCAGGAGTTCTCCCTCTTTTTCTATCTTTTTGATAATTTAAGAAGTTTTGGTTGTGGATATTGTTTGAATGACAGGGAAATTTATGCTGTGAATCCATCTGGGCCTGAGCTTTATTTGGTTGGGAAGTTGTGTATTAGTGTATTAGTGTTTCAGTTTCCTTATTCATTATGGGTCTGTTTGAGCTTTTGATCCATTCTTGTTTTAACTTTAGTGGTTTCCATGAAGTTAGAAAGTCATCTATTCTTTTAGATTTTCAAATTCAATAGAGAATGAGTTTTTAAAATATCCCCTTATATTATTATGGATTTTTTTATGTCTGTTGTGATGTCTCCCCTTTCATCTTTCATTTTGTTAATTTGGATTTGCTCTTTCTTTCTTTCTTTCTTTCTTTCTTTCTTTCTTTCTTTCTTTCTTTCTTTCTTTCTTTCTTCCTTTCTTTTAACTGGGCTAAGGTTCTGTCTATGTTGTCTTGTTCAGTGATAAGCACTCTGCAGCCTCTTGTTCTGTGTACATTTGTCAGTTGTAGGTTTCTGTGTTAATTAACCACTATCTGATGCATTAGGAAACTTCTCTGGGGAAAGTTGAGATGCATTTATCCTACTGCAGATGTTGCACTGAAGATGTGCCCCTCGGGGCTTAGTGTCCCACAGACACTTATTCTCTGCTTTGGACCAGTTCTGGAACTCTGTAGTAGTCTCCATCTGTTGCAAAAAGAAGCTACTTTGATGATGGGTGAACTCCCAGTAACCCCTCCTTTTGTACAGGAGCTCTGCTTTCCTTCTCTCTCCTAAGCTCCCTGTAATAAAGCACTTCTTTCTAAAATTTACCCAGGGTGGTCTGTGAGTTTCATTCTTCAAATTCACAAGCTTCTCACTTGGGATGGCTTTGGTGGCTGTTGAGTTTTTCAGACCCTAGCCTCTCATGTTAAGCACAACATGGCCAAGGGAAGCTCAGTCACATTCAAAGAAAATTCAGTATTCCCACATCATCATTATAAAGCTGCATTTAGTTGATCTCTATGAACTGAAGTTCACAGAAAAAAAGTAGCACGTGTGTTACACATTCTTCAAAACTGACTGATTGATTAGAACTTCTGTGCTTGTTCAGAAAGTTGTAGGCCCAGAGTCAAGTCACCTTAGGCTGTCTTTATGTCCCTAAATATCTTTTTATTGCCTGTTTATGTATTTAGGTGATGACCATGTTAAATCTTTGCTGTAATGTGCAAACAGATCCCTCACTTACACCAACGAAAAACCTAAACATTATCAGACAGTATCTGAGATTTCCCCAGCTTGCTGATATATTTGAAAAAAATCTTTAAAAATTTATTTGTTTTGTTACTATAGAAACTTAATGCAACTCATACCACATTGTAACATGATATTTGTAGTAACCTGAATCTGTTTTTCTGAGCCATGGTGACTCGTACTTGGTTCCAGAACAAACTCTTTCTTTTTTCTTCAATATTCTGCTTTATTTTATTTTTTATGTAATTTTAATAGAAGTTTTTTTGAATTTCATACAACATATTTTAGTCATATTTACACCTCCTCTATCTTTAACCCCCCCATTAGCCTGCCTACAGGATGTCAGATAATAAACCCCTATTCCCTTTTCAGTGAGAGTTGTGGCTTTATGTTAACATTTCCCAAGCCTTCTACTTTCATACTAGAAAGGTTCGTTTACATGTCCTTGGAAGCTCTTTATCTCTCTTCTATCTATATTCACTTGTGTAAGCACTTTCACTTTCTGTCCAGACTATAAACTCCTTGATGATCATAGCTCTTGTTGTTGCATTACATCTGCCACAGTCCATAAACCAGTGAATTTTCTTATATAAACAGTTACTCTGGAGTCATAACACACACGAATAATCTGCTACTAATGCAGAAAATGTGAAACCCTGAAACTCGTATCCCTTCTCAATGACAAACTATGACTTACAGATGTTTCTTGGAAATCCCAGGAAAAACTACTCAGAACCCAAATCCACCATGCCACTTCCTTTACACAGTCCAGCAAATCACTCTTCCAGATTCAGAAAGTGCTTGGGACATTTGTTCAAATACATTACTACTTCAACATTTAGAGTATTCTTTGAGGTTCAATTTTTATCTTACAAAGTGAGTTAAAATAATCAACTAAGTGTAAAACACTTTCATCAGATGTATAATTAAATTTCACAAGAGATGCATGTTTTGGATATTTGCTTACTTACTGACTTTTCTTGCATAAGATGCCTTCAATTGTAACTGGCAACATTCTTTTTATGTTCTACTAAAAAGGAAAAGATATTGTCCATTAAGCAATGAAGCAGCATTTTCTTACCACTTAGAATTTTTATGTTGCATTTGTTTAAAAGTTATTTTTAATCAAGAGACACATGTTTAATACATGTATAAAACTCTACTATTCTGCTTCTATGCATTTCAGGGTATATATGTTCACTTTATTTCCTGCTGAATTACACACAATTTTTTGCTGTTATTTTAGCTTGAGTTTTAGGTAAAAATTAAAAGGACCCCTCAGGGTTATAGGTTCGTTTCTCATAACATCCTTTGAGAGGCATTGTTACCACATAATAAAGAAGGTAACTGTAATTTGCTCTGTTAGAGTTAATATTTTACTCCCTAGTTCCCTTCTTCCAGTGCTGATACCTAATCTCTATCTAAAACAATCACAGAGGTTATTTTCAGCTTTGCTGTTTGAAAGAATAGAACATGTATCCCAAATCCCAACTCATCCTACTTAAATCATACTTGCATGTCTTAGTAGTTTCTTAAAGGGAACTTGATCTCTGGGATTTGTCTCTCTTTGGTCAGAAGTAGAACATAGACACTTCATTCCTCCCATATTGGGGAAAGTTCATGGTAATTTCAAAATAATGCCTATAGGGGAGTTCATTTCCCTTAAATTTATGTCAAATGATTCTAGGTCATATAATAAAATTCAAAAAATTATCCATCTTCAGGAGCTCTTTCTTGGAAAGAGACAGTTTGAGGAACTCTGAACTGAACTCCATTTTTTCCCTAATTTCCTGAAATTCTGGGCACTCTCTTGACAGTAATTATCATTCATTTATTTGTCCAAAACAGAATGCAAAACACTCAGAGACTTAAGCTTCAAAGTCCCTGTTCCAGTCCTTTGTTTGCTTGTCGTCCACCCCTGTCTTTAAGCAGATTTACAACTTTTGCAATCCAGTCTCTGGAGCATAGTGTGCATAAGTTCAAACACCCACTTGGGAATTCACTTGTGGGACAAATAAGAAAACACCAGGAAATCCAAGAGGCAGATTTGTTTAGGTTGCAGCCTTGGCCAGGAGAGACTCCTGTCTCCAAGTTCTGAGCCACAATTAAGGGGAATATTCACATTTCATAGGGTTCCATATTCATAAGCCTTGTACATATTCAAAAATGTCACAGTAAAGTTCCGTACTTTAAAATAGATTAAAAGTTTCTAAAGAAGGCCAGAAAGTTGCAGGTATTTACCACAGCTGCCCTTTGTTCTGGGTGTGATGTCCCCATTCTCAGCTAGATGCCAAATTTGTTATCATAACAATTCTTTCTAAAACCATAGTCTTAGCTACCTATGCCAGCTTCCTATCCACAAACTTGTGCGCTGAACTCTACTGATAGAAACAGAGAGAGAAGACAAGGGTTAAAATCCATATTTGTCTTAAATAGTCCATGAGCCCTATATCACACTTACTTTCTGCTTTGAACAAATAAGCCCAGTTATTATTAGTAAAGGACTGAGACTGAGTTTGAACTTGAATTACAAAATTTTGTCTCAAGATTTTATTTAGTGCTTTATTTTGTACTTACAGGGCAAACTTATGTCAGATGAGTAATATGCTTAAGATATAAAAGGTAAACAAGATTTTAAATGAAAAAAATTTTAGAGATCAATTAATTAAAAATTCCAAGGTGAAACATACTGAATGTGTGTGTGTGTGTGTGTGTGTGTGTGTGTGTGTTACAGAGAGACAGAGACAGAGAGAGACAGAGAGCACCATAGACAGAAAGATTGATCTTCATATGTTACTTTTGGCAAGCTGAACCCAAGTAGTAGAAAGCAAGATAATATTTTAATAAAGCTTTCTCCTAAGCTGTAATTGAGTTAATCTTCTCTCATCTTCAGCATACCCAGCTGCTAAGATTTTTAATAATCTCAGCACACAGGAGGATTTGGGGACCTGTCTACTGTTAACTTGGTAAATGAAGTAAAGTGTTAGGAGATATGTTTTCTCAAATGGAGAAAACACTTGGCAAAAACTGAGGGGTTCAAATGTGACATCCGTTTGCTATTTTATTATTTAAAGGGATGAATTTAATATGGTTACAAAGCATATTTGAAACATAATACAGAATTCTGGATACAAATAAATAAATCATATGATAAAGCAATTTATAAGAAAGTGAGTAAATTGTTTTGGGAAGACTGAATTTACAAAGCAATTCATATAGAACATTTCAAACAATCTTGATCATCTTTGTACCCCTGTCCCCACTGGCACTCTCCCCTAGCCCCCCAAGTGGAGTGCAAATATTCTGTCATGCCTGTCAAAGCACACTGTGTTGTCATTCCCCAGCCATTGCCCAGTGTAAGTCTGTCCACTGAGTCTAGTCAGACTGCCTAGAGTCCCCTTTTTTTTTTAGGAAGGTCACCTTTTCTTCATCTAGTAGCAGTTTCCAAGATTCCTTCAGATAAGATTCTTCTGTTCATTTGCCCAGTTCTATGCTGGTTTATTGTCTGCCAGAGTTTGCATGGGACTTGTGCATGCTGACACCACTGCCATAGAATCATATGAGCAGGTTCCCAGGATCTTGTAGGATTCTGTTTCCATATGGTCATGCACCTCCTCCCTGGCTCTTACAATCTTCCCACCCCCTCTTCCATCATGGTCCCTGAGCCTTAGTGGGTGAAGTTTAATAAAGGAGTCCTGTCCAAAGACCATCATTCAGCAGACTCTTGATTTCTACACTTTGGCTATTTGTGATTTTTTTTGTGTGTGTTCCTGACCCTCTGCTACACGAGGGAGCTTCATCATTGAGAACTGATTCCTTAGTGTCCTCTTCTTTACCCCTGTTCTATGTTCCATGAGCCTTAGGTGTAGAAGATGCATTGTAGATGTGTCTCTGAGGCCCGAGAAATTCATAGACAATGTCCATGTGTGGTACCTGGTAATAGTCTCTGACTGGTACAAAATGAGCTTACTCAGACTGGCTAAGATCAAGAGATCAAATGATACCAAATTTTGAAAAGGATGAGAGGAAAGGGGAATGCTCATCCACTGCTGGTGGGATTGCAAATTTGTGCAACCCCTACAGAAAGCAGTATGGAAAACCCTTAAAAAACTAAAAGTGAACTTACCGTTTGACCCAATTATATCACTCCTTAACATATACCAAAAGAACTCATCCTATTGCAGAGACACTTGTACATCCATGTTTGTTGCTGCTCTTTTCACAATAGCTAAGAGATGGAAGCAACCTAAATGTCTCTCAACTGACAATGAAAACATGACACATTTACACAAGTGAATTCTACTCAGCAGTAAAGAAAGATGAAATCATGAAATTTGCAAGTAATGGATGGAGCTAGAAACTGTTATACTAAGTGAAGTTACACAGACTCAGAAAAACAAACAACATATATTCTCCCTCATATGTGGATCTTAGCACCAATTCCTCATAAGTGAGTATCTATCCAGACATAACTACAGGAACCAGAATAATGTAAAGGAACCAGGGAGGTAAAGGGAAAGAAAGAACCTGAGAGAGAAGAACAGTAGGAAATAGGTCTTACTAAGGGAGAAATGGATAAAAATGGGGTTATTTAAATGGAAGGGGTAGGTAGGGTTATACAAAGAACCTTGGGGATAAAAGGGAAAGAAGGAGCTCAAGAGAGATGGGGCCATAGAAGATGAGTATTATCAAGGGACAAATGGGGAAAATAGAGACACTTTAAATGGGGAAACAATGGTGGAAGTGTTAGAGAGGAGAGATAAATGATGCCTTGCTAGTCTTAAAAAACCAGAGGGAACCATATTAGTCCAACAACCTACTGACCAATTATATATACATTAACTCTACATGAGTCCATGTGTATAGCTGGAGGCTGTATGGCAAGAAACTGCCAGACATGAAATACCTTCCTTTGAGTTTTTGGCCAGGGTGGGCCAAGAGACTCCCAAAATTTACTCAGGCTATTGCCAGAGCACTTGATGGCCTACCCCAGACCTTGAAGGTAAGACCCTGTTTCTGAAGGCAGATCATACTTCGGACACAGGATTTGGAGCCATAGAACTGCAACTTACCTGAAACCACTTCCCCTGAAGACTAGCTCTCAAAGCTTTGGAGAGCCCTATGAAGGTGCCAAGAGAAAACATCCAACACCAGCTTCAAGACCAAATAACTACATCAATGGCCAGCACAGCATACGTCATTGATGCAGTAGTGGCACTTTTATCTTGTGGTCAATCAACAGCTACCTAATTTGACTAAAAGTTCACTCAAAGGGAAGAAACTCAAGTGTGGTAGTGTAAACATAACTTAATAAACATGGCTGGAGTGGTCATAGATCTTCGCGAAAAACCCAAGACTGTCATATTGCTAGATTCATATGATTTCTTACTATGTACAAAACATGTATCCTTATATTTAAAGACAAATATCCCAGTCACCACTCATCAAAGAAGCTCATTTTGCATGGTTTGCTATTTTTAAAGAAACTTATCTAAGAACAAATAATATCTCTATACCATCTCTTTCTTTTCTTAGTACTAAAAATCCACTTATTCATACAAAATCTTGGAGGGGACAGGAGCAAGGAATATTGAAGTTATAAGTGCTGGACATATTAGGTACTTAGGACTTATAGTAACTTCATTGAGTTGGTGCTGTTTTTCTGTTAGATGTGAAGAATGCAAAACTTATGAATGCTTAATACCTTGCATCACGAGAGGAAATTGAGGTATCAGGTAAGACTCTGGATCCAGTTACAGACTCATCTCAACCATGTAGGATGCAGCAGTGCTGTTAGATCTTACTAATGAATGTAGTTGTAGAATAAAACATCCTTGGGCACACACATTGTGTTGTTTCCTCTACTCCACATGCCACCTGGATTTCTAGGCAATCTTCTGTTTGCCTCAATCTTACTTTTCCTCCATTATCAAGATTAAATAACTAATATGTCAAATTTTTATCCACTTCAGTATAGTATGAAAAGTCAAAAAAGACCATGCATATTTCATACTCAAATTTAGAGTTGAGGAAGAGAGACTACATCTCTCCACTCCTTCTTGTTCATTACAGGGAAATTTGACACTTCTTCATAAAGCAGAAAGTCAAAGGAAGACTTCTATGAATTTGGGCCCAGGATGCTATTATTCTGTCCTATTAACTGTACTGGCATGGAACCCATTTACAATGTTGTGTTGGTGTGACTTGGCAGTCCTTTTTTATTCAGAGGTTAAGAGTCTTCAGTCACAGATTCCACTAATAACCAACCATGCCTATATTCTTGTGGGTTTCCTAAGAAATGAGATGTCTAATGCCATAAGTAGGGTAGATTCAGGCAAATAAGGGTAGCTGATCTCTTCATCCCAGTATGAGGTTAAATATTTTGCCATTAGAGTGGACAAAGAAATGCATAAATTAAATAGCCTATTGTCCAGATAAGAGACAAACTTTTTCTTTTAACTCTTGACTGCATCCACAGTAGCATGAGGTGGCAAATCTGAAATCTTAGGATAATTTTTTGCTTCGTTTCTTTTATCAAGAACTTATTAGCTGTTTGTCCACCATAGAGAATGTTGAACAGAAGGGATGTCTTTGTCACATTTCAATGCAGAACTGCAATGGCTCTCAGCTCAGAAGTAGAAATTTTTTTCAGAAAACTCAACTGGGGTAGTACAAGATAGTAGGTGAATATCCAAGGGAATGAAAGTATTGTAGATTTGTTTTTTTGGTAAAGTTTAGAAAGAATGATGCTGAACTAATCTGTAAGCATGAGTAGTGAAGTACTCCATCTTGTGGGAAGGTATGACCTGTTTTTTGGAAATATTTCTAGGGAAGAATTTGGCGAGCAGACATTCCTGAAATTGTCTTTACAGTTCTTAATGTTTGAAATATTTATTCAGTTTGATTTCAGAAACATACTTTGTGTATTCTCATTGTCAAAATATCTTCAGCTGGAGTATTTAGCAAGATGTGAAATTTCTGATTAATAGCAATCTGGTATCTTGTAAAATGTTCCTTAGTTCTGAAATTCAGCTTTTATTTATTGACTTGCTAACCTTCCCTTGTACATGTGACATTTTCATCTTATTTCCCTCCAGTTCACCTTTTTATTTGAACAACTTATATTGCACAATTTTACACTAAGAAAACTACTTTGGGCCCTGTTATGTAAACTAAAGATTTTTTTCTGTAATATTCATTGGATTCTTTTCCTTTGTGTTTTGTCTTTTTGAGACATGGTTTCCCACTATCCCAACCTGGCCTGGAACTTGCTGTGGAGACCAGGCTGATCTCCATCTCACAGAGATCTGCTTCCCTCTGTCTCCTGAGAGTGCTGGGGAAATTGAAGACATGCACCACCATGTGTGGCTTTCCACTGGAATGTTGATCAATTTCAGTAAAGAAAGGTTCAAATTATATTGGTTGTTTCTCTTGCTAGACTGGAAAACTATGGCTATTATCTTCATTTTTTAATGTTTCATTTTCCAGAGAGAAGAGAAGTGAGAGAAGAGGAGAGAGGGGAGGAAGGGAGAGAGTGAAAACAAGTGTGATGGATGACAAAGATAAAAGAGAAAGTATGATGAGGAAAAAGTGCTCCTGTCAATCTACTTTCTTCTTCAATGAGAATATTACAGCTGCAAAAATGTACGGCTCTATTATTGTGGTGACACCTTGGATATGGCTACCCTCCTGTTTGTGGGGGATCTTATTGGGCTATCTGTTGATATCCCTATAGGATGCATTTCTTGGCCTTCATGTCTTAAAAATCTAAATTTTATTGTTTATTAAGTCTGATCTGGTTCCTAGTGAAATACTGGGTTAATTAAGACATTAATTATAGGGGATGTCTGCTGTTGAGTCATTTCATTACAAAACAAAATGGAAAACCAGAAAGTTTTAGTTTCATGATTTCAGGAAAGATCACTTAGAGGAAGAACTTCGAAAAAGAGGAATAAGTGTTAAACATAACCAAATAGTTACTATGCACCGTACTTCTGGGATTGTATTAAGCAAGATGGATGATTATGTTACACATAGTCTCACTATGATTGTGTCCAAAGTGACACTTGATTTTTTTTCCTAATCAATACTGTTTAATTTGTTGTATTGATAGCACATTATTAACCACAGGCCTCCTTCAGGATTCAGCATTTTGTGATCCCAGGATCACTGCTGATACTCTTAGAGGAGCAATAAGGGCCCATTAAGAAAAAAAAACAAAATCAAAGAAACTCTAGTCAAGAAAATAGAATCTCTGGCCTTGTTGTCATGGGACCATACCTGCAAAGGCAGGTTTACCTTAAGCCGTGCTAAAGAGGTAGGTTGAATGATTAGTCCTTTAATGAAATAATGTATTTTTTCTTCCTAGAATCTCCAGCCCCTAGTGCAGTAGTTTGCCAGTTTGCAGCCATGCAGCTTGGTAAGTCTGCCTGTTTTCATAATTTATTCAGAAAAGTATAGATCCTCCTTTTTTCTTTCCATCTTTTTTTCTAAACAGCTTTCCTAACACTTCAGGCTTCCTCAAAATTTTGGGATTCCTTACTCTTTCCTGCCCTATGACTGCTTGCTCATCATGCCTGATGTACATATTGGTGCAAAGGGCACTCCTTTTTAACCTTGTTCCCTCCATTCTCCTTCTCCAGGCACCTGCTGAGAATTATAGCTTCTCTCTCTGCCCTGTTTTTTTGTGTTTTCCTTTTAAACTCTAACAAAATTTTCTTAAAGCCTTCTTTTAAAATCCATTCTTAAGGTATTTTATTAAAGAAACTAAGAGCCCCAAGGGTGGACTCCAATGACTCTGTATCTACACTTCCATAAAATGGAAGAATATATGTACATAGCCTATGCACATCCTCCTATATACTTTAAATCATCTCTTGGCTAATTATGATACTCAATGAAATGTGTCATATAAATAGTTACTATACTGTATTGTTTAGGGAATAATGATAAGAAAATAAGTTTGCATTTGTTCAGTACAGATAATTTTTTTACATACAAAGTACGAATACAGCCCCCCACTACCATAAATTATGCAGTTGCGTTTCCTGCATTTTGAGAAATCACAGGGGTCAGAACACTCAGAATGCAATGGATGAGCATCACTTGGGGAAAACCAACTTCTTGATCATGTTATCTCCTGTGCCAGGTAAGTATACAATTTGGGGTGAGGGTTAAGGGGAACAGGATCTCACTATGTAGTTCTGGCTGTCCTGAAACTTGTGACATGGATTAAAATGATTTTAAGTCATACAGATCTAACTACCTCTGCTTTCTGAGTGCTGGGATTAAAGGTGTACACCATCATACCCAGCACAAATACACATTTTTAACAATTTGTTGATTAATTTCATTTCCAGTTCATGTATGAGTGTTTTCCTCTCATTCATGTAAGTGCTCCAAGAACATGATCTGGAGGCCAGAAAGGAGTGTCAGATGCCCTAGAATTGTAATTATGAATGGTTGTTAAGCACCACCACATGGTTGTTGGAAACCAAATCCAAATCTTCTGGAAAAGCAACTAGTGCTCTTAATTGCGGAGCCATCTCTCCAGTCCCAAAGATATAAGAACTATTTTCTGAAGTTGGCTAAATGTGAGAATAAGGAAGTTGACCATATTAATTTTCTTCCATTGTCATATGGTAGTTTGTTTGAATTACTGATAATTATTGCCAAGTTTTATGTACTTCAGAAACAAAATCTTAAAAATATTTAAAAGTAAAATGTAGTATTTAAAATATACCAAACCAGGGGTAGGGATACAGTGTATTAACAGTGTTTGCCAAGAATATGAATAGCTGGGACTTGGGGAACAGCATAGTAGTAGAGCTTTCATGTAACATATACAAGGCCTGAGTTTGACCTGCTATTTCACCAAAAGAAAATAAAAAGACAACAGAAATGTACAAAGTCTCTTAAACACTAAATATTATTATTATTATTTTCTAGCAACCTCAAGATTTAAATAAGGAATGCTGGGTGTGATGGTGCACACCTTTAATCCTAGCCCTTGGGAGGCAGAGGCAAGCAGATCTCTGAGATGGAGGCCAAATAGTGACTTTCAGGTTGGTAGTAACTAGTGAGACCCAGTAAAAAACAAACAAACAAACAAAAATATTTAAATAGGGATCTAAAAATAATTCTGCTTACTTATGTTTCCACAATTTTTGTGAAGGTTGTTTTACTCTACAGAGCTTTATAAAACCAGTAAGTTGAGTTATGACAGTAAGAATAAAAATTGTCTATGTTCCATTTACAGATGAATAGATAAAGAAAATGAGGTGTATCTATGCAATTGAATTTTTTTCAACCATCGATAAATACAAAATTATGTTATTTGTGTGAAAATGGATGGAACTGGAGATCATTTTACTTTGTGAAAAACACAGACTCAGAAAGACTAATCCTACTCGTTTTCTCACATATTTGGAATCTAGAGTCAGACTGGTATGTGTGTGGTGGTGGAGGGGGTGACTATGATAGGGGAAGAAGAGATCTTAAGTTAAGAGGACAGTGTAATGGGATACATGTGCCAGATGTGAAAGCAGACGTGAATACTGTATACAGGGATGAAGGTGACAAACAAGAGAGTATAGTGGGGATGGAGTATGGCAATAGGGAGTATGATGAATTTTTAAAATGTATAATGACATATATTTGAAAATACCACAATGAATCCCTTCACTTTGTAGGATAATTTAACAAATATTTTTTAAACTTATAAGACTAGAGAAATCTATTTTATCTATCATAAAAGCAGATTATTTAATCATTATAAAGTTGTTCATCTTAAAAATCTTAATAATATAGGAGTAGGTGGTAATTTAATACATAACAATAAATGTATATTCCTAATAAGAGTTGAGCATCACCCTTTCAGTACTGACATCATTGTCTTTATTAGTTAGAATGTTCATTGAAATAAAAAATATTAAAAAAATGAAAAGACAAATCATCTTTACAGGTTTTATGTAATTAGAAACATGAGAAATGTTTTCTCATTAAAAAAAACACTTAAAATAATCAAAAATTATTAAGCAATTCATGTAGAAGTAAGCAACAGTGCTATTCAAACAAATAAAAGCTGGGAACTGGGAACAGCAGATGTAGTTCAGTGGTGGCATTTGGCTAACATGCTCAAGGCCCTGAGTTTGATCTCTAGCACTGCAAACAAAAGATTCTTCAGGGTAAATGGGATATTAGAAATCAAAACTCCAGGGCCATCCTTCACAAAAATAGAAAGTAGTGATCTTACATTTCACATGAAAGTATTATTGCGCGCAGTTCGCGAGACCCCAAAGACCACCAAGGAGCTGACCGATGCAAATACACAGGGTCCTTTTATTGTTACAAGCTTAAGCTTGGGGACACTCTGTCACCAACTCAGCGGATCTCAGATATGAGAACCCTTGCTTTGGGAGACAGAGGTTTTTATAGGTTTATTTCAGCAAGTTTGCAAGTAGGGGAGTAGGAGGTCTCCAATCTGGCAAGCGTCTGATTGGTTGCAGCCAAGTGCAAAACTACAAACTGCTGGCTTCAGGAAATCTGAAAAGACATCTGGACTTTCAGTACTTTCCTGTCCCTGGTTAACTGACCATTGGTGGGGGAGTTGTGTTTTATCCAAGTATACTTTTTTGGGGGGTTCTCCTGGAACAGGATTCAGGGCTGGGTCAGTCCCATGGAGGTTTTAACCAAGATGGAGTCACTCAGGTCTCTCATTCCCCCCTCTGACTAGTACCTTGGGGGCCCAATCATGGGCACTTCCTCATCTCATGTTCATCACCCAGACTCTGGAGGGACTGATAGTGGGTTCACATTACCATTAGCTGTATATATCCCAGCTGCTCCTTTATAAAAGCTACCAATTTATTTAAAATGAAAGGTCCAAAAGTCAAGAGCATAATCAGAATGAGGAGGAGTCTGAGTAAGGTTGAAATTAAAGTGGTCAACCAAGGGGAACTATTGAACCAGGATTTAAACCATCCTTGTTTAGCCCTATATTCATTCTCTCTTCAAAACAGACTTTCTCTAACCTTTGCCAGGGATTTTTTTGCCGACTCCAGAGTGGTCTACATAAAAACAACACTCTTCCTTGAGGGCAGCCCAGAGGCCTCCCTGCTGCAAGAACAACAGATCTAGTCCTCTTCTATTCTGCAGAACAATTTCTGCCAAGGAGGTTAGGAATAATGGGAGGGGGCACTCCAAACATGATCTCAAAGGGGGTTAATACCATCTGGTAAGGGGAGCTATGCACTCGATAGAGTGTGAACGAAAGGAGAGTCACCCAGTCACTGCCAGTCTCTAAGGTCAATTTAGCTAATGTCTCTTTTAGAATTTTATTTATTTATTTTTACCTGTCCTGAACTCTGGGGTCTATAAGCACAATGCAGTTTCCAATCAATCCCTAGAACTGTGGCCAGACTCTGACTTACCTTGGACACCAAAGAAATGCAAATAAAAACTCTATAGAGATTCCATCTCATTCCATTCAGAATGGCAGTCAACAAGAAAGTAGACAAATAGCTAGACAAATAGGGATTTCTATATATAGTTAGTGGCAGTATAAACTAATACAGCTACTATGGAAATCAGTAGGGTAGCTCCTTGAAAAAACTGAAAATCGATCTACCAGGTGATTCAATTTTTCCACTTATTGGCATTTACTCAGAATACTCCAAGCCAACATGATACATAGGTATTTGTCTTTCAGCATTTGTTTTTACACTATTCACAAACAATATGATACTATACTTAAGAGATCCTAGAAGTTCCACCAGAAAACTCCTAGAATTGATCAACACATTCAGTATAGTGGCAGGTTATAAAATCAATCTACTAAAATCAGTAGCCTTTCTTTATACCAATAACAAGCAATTGGAGAAAGAGAACAGGAAAATGCTCCCATTCACAATAGCTGATATATACCTGATATATAGCTGATATATAGCAGGTATATATATATATACCTGACCAATGACACCAAAGATCTTTACAATGAAATTTTTAAATCATTTAAAAAAGAGATTAAGGAAGACTCCAGGAGATGGAAGGACCTCCCATGCTCAAGAATTGGAAGAATTAATATTGGGAAAATGCCATCCTACCAAGAGTCATATATAGATTCAATGCAATGCCAATCAAAATCCCCATAACATTCTTCACAGAATTGGAAAAAAATCCTAAGATTCATATGGAAGCACAAAAGACCTCAGATAGCCAAAGCAACCCTGAGCACTAAGAGCAATGCTGGACCAGAGTAATAATAATAGTATACTCAAAGTATACTATAGAGCTATAGTCATAAAAACAGTGTGGTACTGGCACAAAAATAGACACATAGATCAATGAAACATATTGTCCAAACCTGAGTACCCAAATTCAAATACATGCAATTTCAGCCACCCAATATTTGACAAAGGTGCCAAGAACACAAAATGGAGGAAAGACAACATCCTCAATAAATGGTGTTGGAAAAACTGGATCTCCACCTGTAGAAGAATGAAACTAGATCACTATCTTTCACCTGGCACAAAAGTCAACTCCATATGGGTCAAAGACCTCAATGCAAAACTGAAGCTATTAGAAGAAAGTATTGGCAGTAACTTAACAAAATATAGATGCAGGAAAGAGTTTTCTAAATCAGATAGAAGTTTCTCAGGCATTAATGTGAGCAATCAACAAGTGGGACCTCATTAAACTAAAAAGTTTCTGTACATCAAAAGAAACAATCAAAAAAGTTAAGAGAAAACCGACAGAATAGGGAAAAAAATCTTCACCAGTGACATATCTGACAGAGGGTTAACATCCAGATTATCGAAAGAACTCAAAAAACAAAGAATTGAGAAATTAAATGAACAAATTAAAGATGGGCTAAAGATCTAAGCAGAGAGTTCTCAAAGGAAGAAATAAAGATGACTAAGAAGCATCTCAAAAAGTGTTCATCATCATTAGTAATTGGGAAAATGCAAATTAAGACCATCCTAAGGTTTCCCCTTTCCCCAATCAGATTGGCTAGGATTAGGAGAACAATTGATAGCAAATGCTGGTGAGGACAAGGAGAAAGGGGAACACTCATTCACTGCTGGTGGGATTGCAAACTTGTGTGACTCCCATGGAAAACAGTGTGGAGAACTCTTAAAATACTAAAAACAAATATACCACATGATCCAGTTATACCATTCCTTGGCAAATACCCAAAGGACTCATCCTATTGCAGAGACACTTGTACAACCATGTTTGTTGCTGCTCTTTCCACAATAGCTAAGAGATGGAAGCAACCTAAGAGTCCCTCAACTGACAAGTGGTTAACAAATATGTGGTACATTTACACAATGGAGTTCTACTCAGCAGTGAAGAACGATGAAATAATTAAATTTGCAGGTAAATAGACTGATCTAGAAACTGTTATACTAAGTGAAGTAACAGAGACTCAAAAAAACAAAAAAAAAGTGTGTTCTCCCTCATTTGTGGATCCTAGTACCAAATCCTTTTATATTTCATGTTCTTTTAATGAGCTGATGTCATAAAGCAGTCTCTTCTGTGGGAAATAACTACCATCATCATGACTTCAGCTATGCCTGCTTGCTAAGCATCATCATAATTGGACTTGTTGACAGCTGTGCTCCTTCATTAAAGGAGAGGCAGTAGGGTCAGTGGACCCTCACCAGAGTATCCAGCCCCTCTTCCCAGCAAAGTATATGTAATTTGGACATAAACACACATGGTCTCCTGGATTTGGGGAGGACTAACATATATAATCTGGGGAAGGCTAGGATCTGTGCTGGGTAAAGGTTTTCCAGTGTGCATACCCCCAGGTCACTCATACACCTCAGCAACCCCTCAGTCATCGGTAAAGAAAATGTGTTTTCTGTATACAATTTAACTTTTTTTCAGTCATAAAGCTGAAGAGCTATGTCATTTTCAGGAAAATGGATGCAATTGTAGATCATCATACTAAGTAAATTAAGTCAGTTTCAGAAAAGCAAATGTTGGATGCTTTCTTTCATTTGTGTGTTCTTGAGATTATAGATATATAAAATTATCTCTCTCTATATATATGGCACAACTGTACAAATGTAGAACTGAAACTATCTAGAGGACAAAAGGGGGCAGACAGAAAGTATAGTGCCTGAGAGGAACATATACTTGCTTGACCCAGCATAACAAAATAATGTAAACCAGAGGTATTATAAATTAATAGTTTCAATATGGCAAGAAGTTATAATGATTGTAAATAAAAATAAATAATATATAATAAAGCAAACAAAATACTCCAAAACCCAAGAACATGCCACAATTTCTAAAGCCAATCAGCTAGTGAGAACAACTAGATAGAAAATTTAAAAGCATAATAAAGTCATGTGTTATTGAAGAATGATGGGGTTATGTTCTAAGAAAGCCATTGTTATTTAACTTTGTTGTCGTATGAACATTATAGAATGAATTTCCTCAGAGTAAGAATTTTACAGTCTCAGCCAGACAATATAATATTATGGGGTCATTGTTGTATATGTGGTCCATTATTGGCTGAAGTGGTATTATGTGGTACATAGTGGAATTATAATAGAAGTGGGTTCCCATTGAACCCACATGGCAGCTAACAACCGTCCATGAGCCAAGTTCTGATGCCTTCTTTTGAACTCCGTGGGCACTGAAAAAGGTGTCTAGGGTTGGGGAAGTCGAAGTTTACCTGCACATAACTGCAGGTTCCCAAAGAGGCCAGAGGCATGGGATCCTCATGCAGCTAGTTATGGGTTGTTGTGAGCTGCATAAACTGGGTGCTAGAAACTGAACTCGGGTCCTCTCCAAGGGTAGTATGCTCACTTAGCTTCTGAGCCATCTGTAGCTCAATTCTTAATATTCTGAGGGGCCGCTATGCTACATCATGTCTACATAGTAGAAATACTAATTTGCATCCTCTTCAGCAGGCAATAATCTTAAATTACACATGCTTAACAAGTTTCTATAATGGAATCACAATAAAAATTGATCGCTCTTAAAAACTGATTGTAAAATTAGTTTGAAAACAATATGAAAATACACAGCATGGATTTAAAAGCATGAATTTTAAAGGTACAGTTGCACTAAACCAGACAAAGTATTCACAATGTTTTATATACTGTGTAAATAAACAGAAGTATCAAGTGAAGTGATTAGTTTTTAGTGGTACCTTTGATGTGTGTTTCTAGTAGAGAGTGATTGGATAGTAACCAGAATGGATCCCACCACTTGCTGTACACCAATGAACATCTTTACTGTGGAAAAAACTGAGTTTATGTTATTTAGTTTTGATAATAAAAGGAAGAACTTTTACCAGGTCGTCTCTAATTCCTTTATGTAGAAATTTTCATCTTTTCTCCATCTAAATACATTTTCTTCCCTCTTTCTCTTTCATTATTTTTCTATTCGGGGCTTGTTTCCCCGGGAGTTTTTTGTTGTTGTTTTGGTTTTTGGTTTGGGTGAATTTTTCAGACACAGGGTATCCCTATAGCCCCAGCTGGTGTGGAACTGGCTGTGTAGACCAGGGTCGTCTAGAACTCACAGAGTTTGCCTGTGCCTCCTGAATATTAGGAATTAAAAGTGAGGGCCATAATACCCAGCTTAAATGGGGCTTTTAAGTCATTTTTGGTGTTTTGTTTTAAGAATTATAATTACTGAGCTGGAGAGATGGCTCAGCAGTTAAAAGCATTGGCTGCTCTTGGAGAAGACCTGAGTTTGATTCCTAGCATCCACATGGTAGCTAACAACCATCAGTAACTCCAGTTCCAGGGGATCCGATGACCTCTCCTGAGCTCTATGGGCATTGCATGACATGGGTGCACCTACCTACAGGCAGGTAACACACTCATATGCATAAAATAAAAATAATTTTTTAAAAAAAGAATGATAATTACTTGTGTTTCTTAGATCAAGGATCAGATATAAATCTTAACATTTAACCAAAAGTTTCTCTCTCTCTCTCTCTCTCTCTCTCTCTCTCTGAGCTGGTATTTTTTATAACAGAATATGGTGCTGGTTATTTCCTTTTTTCTTAGGGTTCATTACAAAATAGTATATTTTGGGGACTGTAGAAATGGCTCAGTGATTAAGAGCACTGACTGCTCTTGCAGAGGACCTGAGTTCAAGTCCCAATACCCACATGGTGGCTACTAACTATCCTTAACTCCAGCTCCAGGGGAATCTGAAGTCCTCTTTTGACCTCTGTGGCACTGCACAACACAGGTGCATTCACATACATGCAGGCAGTGAACTCATGTATATAAAATAAAAATAATAAATAATATTTTACATCAGTTATTCATTAGCCATAATACATGAACTGTGCTCGTCCTGCTAAGAGCTGTGAGCAGAAGTGAAGCACTTGCCGAGAATTTTTATAGCAATGTGGTTTCAGTAGGATTTCTTTCATCTTTATAATTCGCTCTCTGTTATTTGCTTTTAAGTTTGTTCTTCCCTATACTTTTTATCTTCCCTCTTCCTCTTCCAGAATATAATGCTTCCTGATTGTTCATTTCACAATCAACCCTGTTTTCTCACAGATCTCTTTAAAGGTCTCTTTCCTGAGACAAGTGTAACATAGAACTGTCCTCCAAAAGATAGACTGTGGACATCAGATGCCCTCTTTCCAAGCTTAGTTGCACCAGCTTGCCTAAGATCCTTACAGCCAAACTTGTTGACTGGTTCTCTCTGCAAGAAAGGAGGAGCAGGCATAGTTATCCACACCTCCCAACCAACCAGTCACAAGGGAGAGGGACTAAGGGTACATGAGCAGAGGAAACCAAGACGGAGATGTACTCATGCCATTTTGGATGGCTGCTGGAAAGTCATCTATGTCTGCATGGAGACTTTCCAGTGTGGCCTTGGGGTGGGTTGGATACAACCCATACTCCTGTAAATAAACCCTCACCCACTGCTCTATAAGTAAGCCTAATAAACTCTGGTTTCCCAAACTGCAGTTTGGAGAAACTAAACCTGAATTTGTCTTAGGGGTGGAGGGAGGGGGGGACTGGATGTTGTTTGTACCTCCCAGAAGGAATTTTAGCAACAAAAAGACTGACAAATTACTTTTCATTTCAAGCTTTGTCAACTGTGGAATGAGAATTTGCTAACGAATGTTTTCTAATTCAGCTTCAGTGGCCAGCTCAAGATTCAATATGTGTCACCAATAGTCTCTAACTTAACACTCTGTTAAAGGAGGGTTTCTTTGTGATGCGTACAGCATTTGCACTATCTTACACCAGTGACTAGCTCTTTATCATCTGAATTAACTGCATAGATGTTACTTTTCCCTTCTTTAATTAATATGTCCCCAGATTCAGTACTGGTAGTTAAAATTTGTACTTGTATTATTAACACAACAGAAACACAAAATATTTACTCACCTCCATAAAAGTATATAAAAATATATCTTTAGGTTAAATAAAAATATATCTTTAGATTAAATAAATAAATATCTCTTAATATTATCAGACGCTTACTACCGGGATCCAGGTGTGGTGGCATAGGTTTATAGTCTCAGCTTCTCCTGCTGTTACAGTGGACTTTTCTGCCTCATCCTCTTCTTTCTTTAGTCATTCTCATTTCTTACATAGTCTATTGTAATTTTCTCCCACTTAGGTTTTCTGCCTTGGGTGTTGGAATGACTAAGCTAGCTTCCATATTATCTTACCATATTCTTTATCCAATACACATTTCAGACTGGAGAGTTGGCTCACTCAGCAGTTAAGAGCACTGGCTGAATTTGCAGAGGACCCAGGTTTGGTTCTCAGCACCCACATGGCAGCTGACAACCATCTGTAACTCTAGTTTAAGGGGATCCAACACCCTCTTCTGGTCTCCATAGATATTACATGCATGTGGTACACTTATATGCATATACAGAAAACACACAAACACCTAAAAACTAAAAATAAATAGATGAAAATGTACATTTCATTACATCAAATTATTTTTTAAAATACTGTAGGGATCACTCTTAAATATAAGATGTGCAAAAACAAAAATCTAAACAAAATTTGACAAAAACTTTCCATTGCCAAGATCATCATGTAATAAGCACTCTGATAAGATACTGAGGTGACTATGAATCTTTATGATGATCCAGTTTTCATTATTTCTCAATATTGGAAAATATTTATGTATTTCTGTAAAAAAATAATTATTGTTAATTTTGTGGCAGCATTCTAAGGCTTAACTTTAGAAAGCACCTAAAACTTATCAGTATAAAAATGCATAAGAATAAATTTGATTATGATGCATTATAACAGAAATATTTTTAAGTTATAATACTAATGGCATGAATAACATCCAGAGCAAAATGTTGGAGTTAGTTCTTTGGAATGTGTATTTTGTTTTTATTCATGCATACATTTTTACATAAGAGAATATATGAAGCACTGTAGTATATAGTTGCTCACAGCACTGTTCCTGCTGACTTTAAAACCTAACGCCAATACTTACTAGCTGTATAACCCTGGGAAATTTGTTCTTTCTGAGACTTAATTTCTTTTTTATAAAGTGAAAATTGCAATAATAACTTAATAGAGATGAGAATTTAATGAATTAATAAGCATAACAATTTATCAGGTGGAGTTTGTACAAATACATACATACATACATACATACATACATACATACATATATAGGAAATCTTTTTGTTTTTCTTTTTTGACAAAGAGTACACCTGTAGCCCCAGTTGGTCTGGAACTCTCTATCTAAATCAGGCTGGGCTCGATCTCATAGAGATCCACCTGCCTCAGCCTCCCAAATGCTGAGATTAAAGGAATATGCTATCATGCCTAGCATGTAACCTTATTTTCAACATATTTGAAATATGAGATCTGTTTTAGTAATTACTATGAATTTGTACAACAGTCAGCTCCTTTCTAGAATATGTGTTAAGAATCGAAAGGATATTTTTTTAAACATAAAAGTACTAATTTTTTATGCCAGGCATGGTGGCACACTCCTTAGATCCCAGCACTCAGGAGGCAGAAGCAGGCAAATCTCTGAGTTCAAGGCCAGCCTTGTCTACATAGTGAGTTTCAGGACAGCTGGAGCTACAGGGAAATTCTGTCTCAAAAAGACCAAAAAAAAAAGAGTACTAATTTTTAACCATAAGGAGGAAATGCCTTCAAAAACTTTTTGAGTGGTTCTCCATTGCTTCATGGTTTCAGTTAGTAAATATATCATTTGATGATTTTTACATGATCTGCCTTGTGTTTGCCTTCAATTTATGACCCACTCCTATGCTATATACAGGACTTATTCAACACTGCTTGAATCTATTATATACTTTTGAACATTTTCTTTTCTTCTGACAGAATGTCCTTCTCTCCTTCTGAATTCCACGTGGCTCGGAAGACTTCACACCACTGCTGCAGAAATCCGTCCCCACCCTTTAATGTTTAGAAATAATTTTGTTACTTAATTTGTTTCTGAAAAATTTCCTATATCTATAGTATGCATGCTGATTACTTTAGCCCCCATCCTCTCTTATTTCTTTCCCCCTTTGTCTAACTGACCCCTCTTTCCTACAAATCTCTTTCTCACATTTATGTCTATTTGTTTTGTTTTGTAATACACTAAATTTAACCAGGGCCATCTATGTAAACCATGGGTTTGGAGATATCTTTTGCAGCCTGATGGGCTTAGTAGTAGGTACACAACTAAAGATAATTAATCCCTCACAGAATCTATCAATAGCCATTAGTTCACTAGTAAGGTTAGGGCCCTGTGAACCCCTCTTAAATCCTGCTTGTTGACAGAGCCAGTCTTGAGCAGGCCCAGTGCAAGTAACATCAACTATTGTGAGTTAATGATTACAATGATTGTGTTGTAATTAGAAGATGGCATTTTATAGCCTATCTTTATTCTTCTGGCTTTTATGTACTTCTTTCCCCTTCTGGTATAAATGTCTTATTTAAGACGGAGCCCTTAGCTGTCATTTATTCTCAGCAACTTAGGCAGTCACGAGCCTCTGAATTCACTGCTGTTCACTGCATAGATAGGCTTCTCTGGCTATGGTTGAGAATAGCTTTCATCTATAGGTATAAAAATAGATATTTAGAAGGCAGTTTGATGCTATGTCATGCTAGTTAAAAAACAGTAACAAGTTCCCTTCTTGGGTCTATCATCTCCCCAGTCATGGGTTGTTAACTGGGCCACATTATGAGTTCATGCCTGTGTAGTAGGGCACAAATTCAAGCATATGGTAGGTAGTTCCCCCATAACAGTTGGGAACACCTTGACAGGTAGGTTGGTTGTATAGTTGGCCGGGTTCACAGCTGTGAATGACTGCTCATGCTTTTTCACCCTTAGCATCCTTCATAGCACCTTCCAGCACTTTGAAAGGCAGCCAACAGAGAGGACGTTTCCAGCAAAATTACAGCTGGCTTTCTATGTATCCTGCAAGCAGAGTTTAGAGTATCTATAGCAATAGGACCTTATCTTAGTGTTCTGGTGGGTAACTAAGAATATTGACAAGGGCCTTTACTGTTTAAGGAGCTTCTGGAGCCTCCTTGATGAAATAACTTACTTTTTTAGGAGCAACAGTATTTAGCCATGTAAATGTCTTCTGTCAATTGTTTGTACTTCAAAAATTTTTACATTTTAGTTATTTATTGCTTTGTATATGTATGTGTGTGTGCATGTGTACATACTGAAGTGAATGTACATGAGCCACACCATGTATGTGGAGTCAGAGATCAACGTGTAGGAGTCAGTTTTGTCAGCTTATCATGTGGGGTTCTAGGGATAGAATTCAAGTTATCAGGTGTCAAGTGATTTTACTTTCTGAGCTAACTTTTGGCTTTTGAATACATTCTCTATTTGATTACCAATGTCCCCCGCCCCCCAGTTTCCTCAGTCCTTCTACCCCCATTCCTGCTTAACCTTTTCCACCACATTTTTCCCATATCTATTTTCCTATGTTCTACCTAGCTCCTTCCTTAAGATATCCTACCCATACAAAGTCTCCTTCCTAGTTTCCTGGCTTCTACAAGGTATTGAAGTTAAACAAAATTGAAACATTGAAGCTAGAATACTCCTGTGAGTAACAGCATCTTGTGTTTGTCCTTCTGCATGTTAGTTCCCACATTCTTTGTATTTTTTCCAGTTTCATCCATGTACCTGAAAATCTTAGCATTTAAGTTTTCTTTATGGTGAATAAAATTCCATCATGCATATGTACAACATTTTCATTATGTGTTCATCAGTAGATGGACATCTAGGCTGAGTCAATTTCATAACTATTGTGAATAGAGCTGCAGTGAACATGGATGTGATTGTATCTCTGAAGTATGATCTAGAATCCATTTTGGTATATACCTAAAGGTGGTATATCAGGTATAGTAATATTCTAAGTTTTGGGAAATCCTTCAGACTGATTTCCAAAATAGCTGCACTACTTTATACTCTTACCAACAGGATGTAAGCATTTTCATTTACTTTTTTATCCATTATTTTTATTATTTGTGTATCAGTGTATTGCTTGCGTGTATTTAAGTGCACCTGTGTTATGCAGAATCTGTCTGCAGAGGTTAGAAAAAGGTGACAGATTCCTTCGAACTGGAATTACAAATGGTTGTTAACCACCATGTGGATGCTGAGACTCTAACCGAGGTCCTCTGCAAGAGCAGTTAGTACTCTTTAATTGCTGAGCCATCTTTCTAGCCCCCAAATAAAAAATGAATAATAAATAAATAAATAAATAATAATTTCATAACTATTGTGTTCCTCTTTTGAAGCATCACTGTTTAATTTAATATCGCATTTTTCATCGAGATTGGTTATTTTACTGATGTTTAGCTTTGTACACCAAACCTCTATTAGATGTATACTTGATATTTTCTCTTATGGGCTGCCTCTTCACTCACTTCACAGTTTCCTTTGATGTGCAGAAGATTTTAAGTTTCAAGCGATCCCTTTTGTTGATTCGAAGCCTTATTTCCTGTGCTACCAGAGTCCTATAAAGTAATTCTCCATCTGATGTATAGAAGCATTTATTTTAATGAGGACCCATTTGCTGAGTCTTAACCTTATTTCCTGAGCAATTGATGTGCGGTTTGGAAAATCCTTTCCTACACCTATATCTTTTAGGTTATTGAGAATGTTTTCTTCTAACAGTTTCAGAGTTTCAGACTTCACATAGAGGTATTTGATCCATTTGCAGTTGACTTTTGTGCAAGGTGAAGGATAGGGGTCCAGTTTCACTCTTCTACAGGTGAAGAGCCAGCTTTTTTCCAGAACCACTTGTGGAAGATACTGTCCTTTCCTCCAGTGAATGTTCTTGGCCCCTTTGTCAAATATCAGATGGCTGAAATTGCATGTACTAATATTTGGGTCTTCAATTTTGTTCCATTGATCTATGGGTCTATTTTTGTGCCAGTACTATGTGGTTTTTATGACTACAGTGATGTAATATACTTTAAAATCTGTATAGCAATCCACCCAGCACTGCTTTTAGTGCTCAGGGTTGCTTTGGTAGCCAGAGTCTTTTGTGCTTCCATATGTATCTTAGGATTTTTTATCAATTCCATGAAGAATGTCATGGGTATTTTGATTGGCATTACATTGAATTTATGAATTGGTATTACATTGAATATATGAATATACGATGGTCACTTTCACAATATTAAATATTCTAATCCATGAGCATGGGAGGTCCTTCCATCATCTGGTGTCTTCCTCAATTTCTTTCTTTAAAGACTTAAAATTTTCATTGTAGAAGGCTTTAATGTCTTTGGTCATGTTTATTCCACAGTTTTTTAAATTTATTTATTTATTTTATTTATTTAGTTATTTTTGAGGCATATTGTGAAAGGGAAGGTTTCCATTTACTCTTTCTCTGATTGCTTATTATTGGTATATAGAATGGCTCCTGACTTTTGTAAATTAATTTTGTAACCTCCCACTTTACTCAGAGTATTAATCATTTCTAGAAGTTTTCTGGTGGAATATTTTGCATCTCCTAGATATAGTATCATATTATCTGCAAAAAGGGAAAATTTCCTTTGAAATTATTACTCCTTTAATTTCCTTCTCTTGTGTTACTGCTCTTGCAAGTGTTTCAAGCACTGTATTAAAAAGGGATGGAGATAGTGGACAGCTTATCTGGTTCCTGAATTTAATGGGAATTCTTCCAGTTCAAGGAAGTGAAGAGAAAAACCCACAGAGTGGAAGAAAATCTTCACCAGCAACACATCTGACAGATGTTTAACATCCAGAATACATAAAGAAATCAAAACACAAAGAATCAATACAGCAAGTAACCCAATTAAAAGATGGGTCAAGGACCTGAACAGAGAGTTCTCAAAAGAAGAAATAAAGACATCCAAGAAATATCTTAAAAGGTGTTCAACATCATTAGTAACTAGGAAAATGCAAATCAAAACCACTTTAAGATATCATCTTATCCCAGTCAGACTGCTTAGGTTCAAAAGAACAAATGATAACAAATGTTGGAGAGGATGTGTGGAAAGGGGAATGCTCATCCACTGCTGGTGGGATTGCAAACTTGTTCAACTCCTATGAAAAGCAGTGTGGAGGACCATTAAAAAACTAAAAATGAACCTACTATTTGACCCAGTTATACCACTCCTTGGCATGTACCCAAAGAACTCATCCTATTGCAGAGACACTTGTACATCCATGTTTGTTGCTGCTCTTTTCACAATAGCTAACAGACAGAAGCGACCTAAGTGTCCCTCAACTGATGAGTAGATAATGAAAATATGGTACATTTACACAATGGAGTTCTACTCAGTGGTAAAGAAAGATGAAATAATGAAAATTGCAGTAAATGGGTGGAACTTGAAACTCTTATACTAAGTGAAGTAACACAGACTCAGAGAAACAAGTGACGTATGATCTCCCTTATATGTGGGTCTTAGCACCAAATCCTTATAAATGGATATTCTAGTCACCACTCATCAAAGTAGCTCATTTTTCACCAGTCAGAGACTATTACCAAGAACCACAACTGGTCACAAATGGACATTGTCTATGAATTGCCCAGGCCTAAGTGACACATCCACAATGCAAACTCTACACTTAAAGCTCATGGAACATAGAACAAGGATATTGAAGATGATGATACTAGTGAATCTTTCTGTTCTCAATAATGAAGCTCCTTCATGCAGCAGAGGGCCAGGAACACAAAAGGTCACAAATAGCCAAAGTGTAGAGATTAAAGGTCTGCTCAATGATGGTCTTTGGACACGACCCCTTTATTAAACCACTCACCCAAGGCTCAGGTATCATCTTGGAAGAGGGGGTAGAAAGGTTGTAAGAGCCAGGGAATATGGGCATGACTATATGGAAATAGAGTCCTACAACTTCTGGGAACATGCTCGTATGGTTATATGGCAATGGTGTCAGCATACACAAGTCTCATTCAGTCTCAGGCAGAAAATAACCCAGCACAGAACTGGGAAAATGAATAGCAGACCTCAGTCTTCTCTGAAGTAATGTTGGCAACTGATTGCTGCTGGATGAAGAAGAGCTGATCTTCCTAAAACAATTGACTTTAGATAGGTTGACAAGACTTAGTGGATGGACTTGCACTGGGGAACAGCTGGGGCCACTGACAACCCAATAGGTCTTAACAGGGATGACAGAGTATATGGGCTCCAGTGGCGGGGGGGGGCGCTATGGGAGTGTGCCAGTGGGGATGGAGGTATGATGATTAAGATTGTTTGAGCTGTTTTGTATGAAATGCACAAAAAATCAATAAAAATAAAAATAATAAATAAATAATGAGTTCTCTATCTGTATCTATATGTTAAGAACACTCCCTGCTTTTTCACCTAGAAATTACAGGGTATCAGGCCTTATATTGAAGTTCTTGATCTATTTGGAACTAAGTTTTGTGCAATGTAAAAGAATCTAGTTTCAGCCTTCAGCAAAGTGGCTGGATACAAAATTAACACACGAAATCAACAGCCTTCTTACATACCAATGGCAAACATACTGAAAAAGAAATCAAGAAATCAATCACATTCATCATAGCCATCAAAAACATAAATACTTAGGAATAAACCTAACCAAAAAAAAATCAAAGAGCTCCACAATGAAAATCTTGATACTGAAGAAAGATATTGAGAAATACAATAGATTTTTTGTTCAAAAAATTAATATTGTGAAATGTTCATCCTACCACAAAGTCTTCTTTGCACTCTTGTTCATCCTTATGGTACCCACAGTACTTTGAGTATTCCTCTATTATAGACCTTCTATCTACTGTAGATTTCCATATTTAAACAGCTACCTTACTCATTTATTGTGAAATATTTTTAGTTAGGAACTATGTCTATTTCATCTTTACATGGGAATTATCTTTCACTATAATCAACTGTTTTTCTTAGTAATTGCAAATTAATGAAGATACAAAGTCTCATTCAATCCATAAATTCTTTCTTAAACAGCCTATCACATAAAGGAAAATAAAAATCACACTAGTAATTTCAGAGTCTGTTATGAATTGGTCACACATGTGTAGATAGGCTTAAAGGAGAAAAGGATACTGGGGCATGTAGATTTAATGACAAGCAGCTATGGAAAGACTGTAGCTTGAATCTTAGGTTTGAGGCTTGATTCCCTTAACTATACGTTGAGATCAAGCTGTGCCCAGCTTTGAGTTACTCCATATGATGGGAAGCACTGGATTTTCATTATGAAAGACTCCATTTTACAAGTAACTTTAGACTACATTTTGACTCAGGATGATGCTGTACCAGTACCATCTGTCTGGCATCACCAATTTTGCACATACTGATAAATAACTTACTCCTTAAAGTTAAAAAAGTGCCATGCTTAGCAAAGTAAATTGGGCCATATAAGCACATTGGTATATTAAAATTATATCAGACAAGAGAGTTCAGTGAATTTATCAAGTACACCAAGCAGAAGTGTGCAACATTATCTCTGAACCCCATGAAAAGAACAGCATTGCAATGGCAGCCACCTCACCCCACCTATCGTAAGACAACTCAGTGTGTACATTCAGGGACCAACAAGGAGAGAACTCCCAGCTATCCCAGGGAATTCAGTTCAGCTAAATACCCAGTGTTGAAACAGTCTACTGAAATCCCCATCTATCTAGACCCTGATCTGCATTTCACCTCTAATGACCTCAATGGTCTTCACTTCAGCAGTTAAACACAAGCTTAAAGCTAATTTAAAGCCTGTGGGCCCAAGGCTTGGTCCTGCAATGGGGCCTCCAGCAGCTCTCAAACTGCATTCATTCTCCAAAATCACAGCTTCCCCTACTCCCTGCTACTGTTCCTCTGCTCTAGTCAAGCCTCTTTGAACTACTTGAGCCCTGTGTCAGCCTCTTTAACCCTGTAGTCATACTGTATTCTGCATGTATACATATGCAGATTTAAATATTGTAGGACATGTAATGTGTAATCTGTGAGTTAATTTTCATAGTTAGGATAAAAGAAACTGTGTTTGTCTGGACTGTTATCAAAGGAAATTGAAGCTATTTGGCAAATTTAAGTCAACAAAACCAATGTAGCTTATGAATTTATTGTTATTTAATGAATTTTGAAATTGTACAAGCATGTATATTTTCTTACCAGTATGCTCATGATACAGTGGTAATACTGGGAGGTCAGTGGAACATTTAGGAAGCTGACCTAATAAAAGGAAGTGAAGTGATTGTGGGAATGCCCCTGCAGGAAATATGATATCCCCTTCTTCCATTTTTCTCCAAAGTTTGCCTTCAGTCACTGTGCAATGAGCAGCTTTGCTCTAGTACATGCTTTCTGCTACATTTGCCTCACCTCAGGACTCAGAACAGTGGAGCCAGCTGAACCCAGACCTAAACCTCTGAAATCACAAGCTAAAATTAACCTTTTCATATTATAAGTTGATTTTTTTTCAAGTATTGTGTTACTGTTAACTAGGGTCATATCATTTTGTAAAATTCCTGTCTTGATTGAATTGTAATGATTCAGTAACTATAGTAATTTGATTTCTGGAAGTGAAGTAACTTGTTTGTCTGTTCTTCTTGACTTCCCTGCCGTAGGGACCCCAGTGATAGCCAGCTATAAAGGATATTTATCGGTCACCTGGCATTCATTAAATGACCACTCACTGGTTACCCTTAGCAGTGGCCAACCACAGGAAAAAACATTTCTGCCCTATACCCCAGCTTGTAAGTAGACAGAGGACTCTGATTCTTATGAGACCTGTCCAATTAAAGATCTGCACAGCCTTAAGTAACTCATTCCCTTGTGTGTTTTTCCTTCTCACTGACCTTTCAGTAACAATATCAGAAAGTTGACTCACAGGCAGCATAGAAGAGGGAAGTTACAGGACCTATTAATTTAATGAAAGGCTTATTGAATGGAGCCAGTACTTTGGAATTCTGAGGGAAAAGTCTGAACAACTTGAGCTTAAATTCTGAAAGGGGGATGCTGGGTAGTACTAGATGAGTAGGAGAGCTGCTGGTTGTCAGTCCTCTGGGAGGTTGTGCCTTGATGGGCATTTACACTTATGAGACAGAGTGGACAAGCACGTACTTGAGAAGTCTCAGACTAAGGTCCACTTGGTTAATACATGATTACTTGGTTCTCCAACTGAGAGTGTAGTATTATCAACTACCGCCGAGCACATTAGATAGGCTAATGCTAAAAATGCTGAAAGAACGGGACAATGTTCTGATGCTACAGAAAAATTCATGACAAAAATTAAACAAGTAAGCATGCGTCTTATGCCTTTCAGCTTTCCTTCACAGCCTACAGAACTGGAACAATACCATAGCAAGAAGCCAACAAGGAAAGAGAATGTAGCAACTTCGCTTTAGCATCACAGAAGACAAGTTAGAAGATTGGACTTGTCACAGAATACTTACCCTTTGAAGTATGATTTATTTTTTACTACACTTTCCAAAGTTGGGTTTGTAGACCAGCAATAGGATGGGCTGTGTCTGTGTTGCATGTAAATGCCTGCCTCAGAATCCACAAAACGACCTCACATTCATGTAGCAATTTATCATTTTTCAATTTTCAGTGAAGTTTCCCATATAATACCTGCTTTTTAACTCCACAGTACAGTTATTTCTATTTTACATGCTGCTCTGCTGTCACTTAGGCCATTCTCTAATACTTGGGGAAATTCTTTTATAGCAATTTTTATTTTTGAAATACACAGATGTATTTCCAACAGCAATTTACAAAAATGCCTCCTTGCACCACAGCTTTGACATCAGGATATATTTAATATGTTTAAAACTTTGTCATTCTGGGCTGGAGAGATGGCTCAACAGTTAAGAGCATTGAGTGCTCTTGCAGAGGACCCTGGCTCAGTTCCTAGCACCCACATGGAGGCTAGCCACAGGGGATCTGACACCCTTTTTTGACCTCCATGGGCTTTGTGCCTCACAGGTGCATTTACAAACATGCAGGCAATACATCCATACACATAAAATTAAAAAAAAAATAGTAAATAAAAAATATGAGGTAAAAAGTGACTGAGCTGATGCTGACTTATAGCAACTACACGCACATACCCATAGTTTATGGGCTCATATGCCTATGTTCACACACCCACGCTACCAAGTACACAACACGACATACACACGGGCGCACGTGTGTGCACGTGCGGGCGCACACACGCAGCGTTATCACTCTAAATAATATCTGTGTTGTTTTAACCTACGTCTCTCCAGTTTTGAGTGGTTTGAACCTGTTCATACAGTATATCAAACTACCTATTCATGTATATTTCTCACTTTTTATGCCAAAGATTTTTTTAGCTTTTCCATGTTAGTGTTTTCCTTAACTTTTCTGCATGCTTGCTTTTAGCACCAATTCTTTAAGTGTAAGGAAAAGAAAGTGCTGGCTAGTTCTTTAAGGTTGTCTGTGGGGGGTGGGTCATTGCATTTGAATTATGATTAACGGGGGAAGCTGAGTTGTTCATAATGCTGAATTAGCTGGTGGGGGATGCATGCTTTTAATCCCAGCACTCTAGAAACAGAGGCATGTCGATCTCTGTATGTTTGAGGCCAGCTTGATCTACATAGCAAGTTCTAGGCCAGCCAAGGCTACAGGGAGACCCTGTCAATAATAATAATAATAATAAAGGACAGAGGATTGTTTCACAGATGGTAAAGTTTTGCTTGTATGCCTCCTTATAATTTTTTTCAGGTAGGTTTTATATATTTTAAGTTATTTCTAAGCATTTAAAATTCTGTTGTAAATGAAACGCTTTCCATTATATAATGCCACTTCATTCTTATCTGTATGTTTAAAGGTGTTTTTCTATTCTCCCATTTCATGTGTGTGAGCATGTGGAGTGCATGCGGGTGTATACATGCTTGCATGTATCAGGGCACACGTATATGTCAGTGTGTGTATACACGTGTGCATGGGCATGTGGAGTCCCGAGGCTGATGTTGGGAATCATTCTCCACGCTCTTCCATCTTATTCTTTGTGGCAGGGTCTCTCTGTCAAAAACCAGAGCGCAACAATTTGGTGAGTAGGGCTAGCCAGCTAAATCTAGGGAGGAAATCCTGCCTCCAGCATCTTTTATTTCTAAAGTTTTCTTTTTCTACTGATCAGTTCAGCTGGTAATACCTGGATTTTCATCCCCACCCCCATCATAGATTTTTATTCATTAAATAAATGTGTTGTTTTTCTAGATTCTCCTTCACTATTTTCTTTCTTTTTTCTATTCCCTTGAGTTTTCTTTTAGCTTACTTGGTGCCCTGGTTTTAGCTTGTTATTTTTAAATAAAAATATTAATTTAGTTTTGCCATTTCATTTTATTGGTAAAAGTATCTATTGCTATAAATTTTTCTTTTGATGACAAAAGAGCCATATGCTATAGATTTTGTTATGTAGTATTTACATTGTTATTGTCATTTTTTGCCCAAGTTTTGTTGTTGATGTTATGGGCATGTGCCAATGTATCAATCAAAAGGTTTGTACTAAATATGTGAACAAAATTGGTATAAACCTATAACTCACATTTTATCAAATGTACTCTGGCCTTTTTGTGACTTACAATGGTACTAGAATTGTTAGGATACAAGAAAAAGTTCTAGTTCAAGGAAATGTACTTATATTCATTCTTGGGAATACAAATACTTAGGAATTATTTTATGTGCTCACAAATAAAATATTATGGGAGATGCTTGAGAGGTGGCTCAGCACTTAAGAGTGCCTATTACTCTTCCAGAGGACCAAATTTAATTCTCAGCACCCACATCAGGTGACTCACAACCACTTGTAACTCCAGCTACAGGGGATTTGATGTCCTTTTCTGGCCTCTGCAAGCACCTGCACACACAGAGACACATACACAGATACATAAATAAAAGTAATAATGTGGTGACAACTAGTCACATTTCTTATTCTTTTATTTTTAGCTGCATCCAAATAAATGGATTTTTCCATCTCCTTTTAAAATAACAGACCACATGTTTCATTTTGTTTAAAACATGTAGGTGGACTGGGAGAAACAAAAAATGTTGATATTTAAAGTATAAAAAGTAGCTTAGATTCTAACAGTATAACATGTTTATTAGAATGGTAAAACTATTTTTTATGTTTGGAAGTATTTTTTAAATATCATTATTGAGTCTAAAAAATTTAATTATACATTAAATTTCTAATTTATGAAGTCATATTACTTCATAAGATCATTAACTTAGCTTTCATTTCAATAAATTCATGAAATGCAAATCCAGTACAGGTAAACACAAAGATATCGAAAATTTTCCAGGAAATTTTAGCTTCACACTAAACGCAGGTCAGGTTTAATGGCGGATACATTCGATGTCAGTGCTCAGGAGGCAGAAGTAGATGGATCTGTCTAAGTTAGAGGTCAGCCTGGTCTAATTAATGTATTCCAGTCCATCCAGGGATGCATAGTGAGACCCTGTCTCAGAAAGGAAAAAACTAAATTCAAAGAAGTTAAGTTATTTCAAAATAGTAGCTGCCTTTTCTTTATTATAGGGAAGTGTGGGTCTCCATGGTGATACCTTTCCTGAGTCTTAATATGCAGTGTTAACATTGGAATGTCAGCCTAATTTTCCCAATATTGATTCTTAATAAAGTAAAAACAAAATCAAAGATGTCTAATTTATTAAGGTACTAATATTTTAGCAAATAAATCAGTAAGCATTGAATTCTTTTGTTTGCTTATAAGAACAATCTAAAACATGGAGAGTTCCAATGATGGCATTTTTTAGGACACTTTGGATTCATCACGAAAGTAATTACTGTTTTAGCAGCTGTTGGTAGCATATGTGTGTGTGTGTGTGTGTGTGTGTGTGTGTGTGTGTGTTTAAATGGCATTAGTTATTAGCTGACCATTGGGTGACTATGCTCCTTTCTAGGTGAGCTGGGAAAATGGTTCAATATTCTCTTGACTCAGAAAACCCCCCAAAATCATGTGAACCAGGAGGCCCCAGTCTTCATGTTCACTTTAAGAACATCTGTGAAGCTGCCCAGGCTAGGAAGGGTATGCATATATGAAAAGTCACTAACAATCAGAAAGGCATCACTTTAAAGAAGCAATGTGTGACACTCCAGTGGTATAATAGTGGAGTTGGTAGGTGTGACCAGGTCAGATAGTGGAGCTGCACACAGGGTCAGTATCCCAAAAGGAGTGCTGAATTTTTGTTGCACATGCTTAAAAATGCAGAGAGTAATGCTATCTTAAGAGTTTAGATGTAGATTCTCTAGTCATTGAGCATATTCAGGTGAACAACTCACTGAAGATGCACCACAGAACTTAGAGAGCTCACGGTTGCGTGAATCCACACGTGAGCTCCCCTACCATGTGGACATAATCCTCACTGAGAAGGAAAATTGTTCCTAAGCCTGAATAGGAGGTTGCATAAAAGAAAAAGATATCAAGGAAGAAACTGAAGAAACAAAACATTATGACATGGAAATAAATTGAGCATAAAATAAATGCAGATAAAAGTAAAAAATAAAATAAGAGAAAAAGGGTACTATCCAAGACCTATAAACTTATTGCTACAATATTATAAATATTAAATTGGTATTAAGTAGAGTGAAATAAATGAAAATTCTATTTGAATAAAACAAAATTATTATACTTAGTGAATGTGAAATTGCATTGAGTAGTAACGTCTGTTGAAGCTCAGAGGTTAAGCTAAGGTTTTTAAATTTTGTTTATCATTTTTTTATTATTCTGTGTGTATGACTGTATTGCCTGCATGTATGTAAGTGCAACTGTGATTCTGCAATGTCTGCAGAGGTCAGAAGAGGGTGTCAGATTCCCTGGAATAGGAGTTACAGACAGATGTTAGACACCACGTGGGTGCTGGGAATCAAGCCTGCAAGAGCATCCAATGCTCTTAATGGTTAGGCCATCTTCCCCAGCTCCTAAACTGAGCTTTAATAGTCCTTCATTTTTCTATTTCATCAAGGCAATTTAACAACTGAATAACATCGTTAGGAATAATGTACAATACGGCAACATAACTGAAATGTAAAACCCTTAAAAATGTATGAAATAAAGTGAAATGCTATTTCATAAGGAAAATTAACTCCTGGATAAAAATGTCCAATTTAGAACTTAGAAAGTTTAACGGGCTGTTAGTCAAGAGTAATATATCAATATAGGTACTTAATTGGTTCCTATGTCTTTAAAAATATATTCTGAAAGGAAACATTTAAACAAATCACCTAAGATTTATTTGGATGCTTAGTACCATTTGGAAATGGAGAGTTAACTATGTTAAAGGGTCTTTTTTAAAACTAACCCCAGGTATGAATTGTGTTGGTAGAACATTATCAGATTTCATCAATTAATGTTGACTAAGCTCCAAGTTTCCTGAGTAAATAGAAAAAGAACACAGAAGGAAAGTTCTAATATCTCAATCCAATTCAGTAATGCATGAAAACACAAATCATAATCAAGGATTTTACCTGGATAGAGGAGACTGTTTGCTGAAAGGATCTTTCTGTAGAAGCTGATGAGAAGGCTAGAAGCCTTTTACCTTATCACATTCAACTGAAGGAAGACTCAGGAAAAATGGGGATACAGTCCCAACCACAGCACTTTTTATCAACAGCCTTGCAGACATCTTGCCTACAACTCATTAGAGTGACTTAGTACATTAATGTTTGGAAGAGATCCGATGGCTGTTTCCTAACTTTAAGTATTTAGATGCATATATATGAACATATACAATAAATTTATAATATATGTACAGCTTTCTCAAATTCTTGGAAATGCTTTGAACTGAAATTTTATAGAACCGATTTTTTTCTGGTGATTTATTCTCTGTCAACAGAATACTGTGGCTTGAACAGTTTTTAGCTCTAAATGATACACAGAAAGCTAGGGGCATTCTACCAAGTTGTCTAGAATCCCTCAAGTCTGAGACTACATTTGATACTATCACTTCCCTGAATACCTAATATTATAAACATTAATGCCTGCCACACAATCGCTTAGAATTCTCACAAACTTTCCTGAATTCTGAAAGCACATAAATCCTCTGCTTTTGTCTTGTCTCTTTTACACGTCACAGTCATACAATGTTTTTGTTTTTTTTTAATCACTTCAGACAGTGAAGAAGTGGGCTGAGCAAGGTCTTAGAGGATTGAAAAAAGTATTCAGTGGAGATTCACTCCTTCAACAAATATTTACTGAGACTGTGCTATGCAGTAGACAATAGAATAGCATTTTAAATCTTCAAACATCCTCTAGAAGATTTCTTCAAGGGTTTGCAACAAAGGGATGAATTCAGGCTGGGGGAAACATTAAATTCCCATTCAATCTAGATAATTCTGCTTGGGGGAAAAGTGAATTTATGATTCCCAACAATGAGAGGATTTATGATCTGTTTTTAACATTCCACTAATGCTACATTTTAGCTTTCTAATTGTAAATTTTTTTCAATTTTTTAATAAATTTGTATAGTAGAGAAATGGTTATCATTATGGCATTTCATACATAAGTGTCATTGTTCTTGTTCTTATTCACCTTCTTTCCTATACTGCCCTCCCCTGTCTCACTACCTTACCAGTTTTTTTAAATTAAAAAAAAGTTTCTCTTTTATGAGACTCAGGTTCACTATAAAATTTTCCATTTGTGAATCAGATTTCATCTTATTTAATCTCTCTGGTCTTTTTTTCTTTACTAACATTTTCCTAACACATTGGAAATATGCATACTATTTGCTAAATTAATTGACTATATAAACTTATTATAGTCATCTGACATGCTGATTCTTTTATATGCTTTAGTTTTCTCAGTATTATTTAATACTCTGCTATCAGTCAGCTATATATTGGTTCATTCAGGTACTCATTCCAATGGGAATGTCTGTATGTTGTTTTCTTATAGAACTTGAAGCCTTCTCTGCCCTAAGTCCACTTGAGAACCTGAACAAGCTTTGTACATGTGGTGAAAAACTACAATATTTGGGGACTGGAGAGCTGGCTCAGTGGCAAAGAGCACAGTATTTAAGGTTTTTGTCTGATAATATCCCTGTGCTCTTTTGTATGGACCAGAAAAAATCAACAGGGAAATAAATGTGAGAAGTATAGATAGGTAGGAGCTAAGAAAAGAGATAGGCGAAGAGCTGGGACAGCATGGGAATCCCAGGTCCTAGCTGACGCTGAAATTCCATTATCCTTTCTTGTGGAAATTGAAGCTCTTGGAATTTTAAAGATCTATGTTACCTTTCTACCTATTTCCTTCATTTGCATTTTTTAATCTGGTGGGGAGGGGCTCTTGATTTTAAACAGCTCTGTTCTAAACAACATAATTCAATATAGATAAAATGGATATTTCAGAACTGCTCTTGAGTAGAGCTCTGTAGTTGCTTTGGGAAAAGGAATATAAATAAGACACAGCCTCTGAACCCAAGCATCCTTATTTTGAGGACTGCTGTTAGCACATAGTAATTGCAGATAATGTTTTAAACAATGATGTCAGTAGGGGTCGCTCATAATTTACTGAACTACCTTTCACATTTGTTGATCTAAACAATATTTATTGTAATACATATTTTCTTTCATGATTTTATTAATATGGTTGATTAAATTGAAAATGCCTTTTTATCATTTAAGTGTTGAAATTTCCATTTTATTTACTTTAAAATGTTTTCATTTTATTATTTATTTTTATTTCATGTGTATGAGTGTTTTGTCTGCATTTAGGTAAGTGTACCACATGTGTACAGCGCCTATAATAGAGCATCAGATCCCCCTGGAACTTGATGGTGATTAGCTATAATGTGGGTTCTGGGAAGCTAACCCAGGTCTTCAGCAAGAGCAATCAGCGCTCTTAACTTTTGAACCATCTGTCCAGACCTGAAATTTCCATTCTAAATGCACATTTATTAGAACAGTTGTCTTGGTTGTTATTGATTGGATTGTAATGGTGCTAAAAGACACTGCAGGTATTACATAGTCCCATGTTAGGAATTAATACATATCAAGTCTAACAGATAATCTTTAAGACATGGAAGAGAGATTGGAATATAAAGTTTGAAACGGATAAAGAAAACATAGCTTATATAAACAATGGAAGTTTGTCATTCATGAAGAAGAACACAGTTATGTCATTTGAAGGATTTTTGATGCAACTGCATACAGTCATATTAAATTAAGTCAGTCTCAGAAAGACAATTACCACATGCTTTCTCTTATTTGTGGATCTTAAATACTATACGCAAAATCATTTATATGTTGCTAATCTGAAAGGAGAAATAAATTTGTCTGGGGAACAAGTGGGATAAACTAAAGGGAGAGGGATGAGAAATGAGAGAGATGCATCATATAAGGGGGTGTTATGTTTAAAGTACATTATGTATTTACATTAAAATTGCATTACGGAACCCTTTTTAATAAAAAAAAATTTTTTTTTGGTCTTCTTGAGACATGGTATCCCTGCACCACCAGCTGGCTTAAAACTCATTATGGAGCAAGGTTTGCCTTGATCTCACAGAGCTCTGCCTGCCTCTTCCTTGGGAGTCCTGGGATTAAAGGCATTTGCCACCATGTCCAGCTGTATGTATGTGAAAATGTTGCTTGAATTTGTATTGAAAATATTCCCACTAGAAATTGAATTAACTGTTTCTTGTAGTCCCCTTTCTGTGTGACTTTTAATTATGGCTATATAAATTTCTTAGCTCTTGATCTTTAAATCCTTTTTATGGATTCCTCTTATTTCTTAATTGCTGCTTTCTGAAGCTACAAGTGTGATAAGAATTCAAAATCAGCTAAATCACACCATTAACTACCGGTGATTGGTGGCCAGAATATACATTTTTGAGAATGAACATGTGATATACCTTGCCATAGGAATCCTTGAAGCAGATATGTGTATAGCTATATTGGATTCTGATGGCTACCATAATGAAGTATCACATACTGGGAACCTTAAACAATGCAAACATTTTCTCACAGTTGTGGAAGTTACAAGTGTGAGACTGAAGATGTTGGCAAGGCTGATTTCTTTTGAGGCCTCCTTCCTTGGCTTGAACACAACTGGCTTCTTTCTATATCTTCCCGATAATCTTTTATTTGTATATGACAAGTGTGGAATCTAATCTCTTCTAGAAAGTCCAGTAATATTTGATAAGGGGCCAGAAAAGGACCTTTCTCTGTCTTACCTGTCACTTACAAAGCCTTATCTCCACATCTAATAACCTCATTTTGAGTTTAGGATGTCAAAATATGAAATTTGGTGAGACATAGTCATTCTGCAGCTAAACAGTAATAACATGTGCTTAATTAGGCAGTAGGTGATTTCAAAAAACAAGTTAGAATCAAGGCTGGAGAGATGGCTCAGCAGTTAAAAGCACTTGTTGCTCTTGCAGAGGACACAAGTTCAATTCCCAGCACCCACATGGTAGCTAACAATCTCCAATCTCATGGGCTCTGATGCCATTTTCTGGCCTATATTGGCATTACAGAACATGGGTGCACATGCATACATGCAAGCAACATTCATATACATTAAATAAAAATAAAGAAATTAATAAAATTTTAACAAAGCAAGCTAATATCAAGCTAGGTATGGAGGTGCATGTAATCCCAGTATTTGGGAGATTGAGGCAGAAAAATTATGAGTTTGAGACCAAGATAGACTACACACTAAGACCCTGTTCAAGAAAACCAAACTGAAACAAAAAAAAACAAATGAAAAACAAATTAATGAGACTGATCATGCAATGTGCCGTCAAGATCCTGTTAAGCTGATTTTTCCTATTGCCATATGTGTCTCCAGAAGACTGGTTCCTCCAAGGGGCAGGGCCCGAGAGAGTTAGCCAAAGAGCGAGGGGCTTTTGGCACCATCTTGGACAGAAGCAGCACGAGGCCTGGCATGGCCAGAAAGGAATGGCCCTGGTGTCTTGCCTGTGTGGATGCAAGAGGGGGCATCTACCAACTTGGGGCAAGACCATATGCCCACAACAATGGTGACTGTGGGTGGGGTGTGGAAGCAATCTGGAATGTTGGACTGTTGAGCCACAGAGAGGAATGGGGTGCAGGGTGTTCGCCTTGGTATTGGATGCTGGGTATTTGCCTTTGTAAGTTACTCTATTCCCCCTCCCCAGGATATAAACTATGAAAAACTCAGATAAAGATGTGCAATGGTTGTCTACCTGCACCAGGAGCAAGGGACCCTAAGAAAACTTGGGTGACAAATTGGCTCAAATCAGCAGGAGCATGGTGCTAGGAATGACAAACCATGGGAGTTTGGAAAAAGCAAGGGAGCTAATGGTGGCACTGATGTGGATTTTACAGTGGATTATAAAATGTGTAGCTAAAGAGATGCCAGCCACACAGAATGTTGTAAATGTGGTGAAACAGCCCAATTGCAGATATATGAAGATTTGTTAAAAGTTATAGAAAAACTAGAAAAACTGTTAGGGACTGGACCTTGGACACAAGTGGAGAACCCAGAGAGGGGGCACGGCCACTTTGCATAAGAAAAGATGTGCCCAAGGTAGGTAAAGCTGAAAAGACTAGGGAGGTACTGGCAGACCCAGTTGCAGAGCTTGACAGACAACAACAACAACAACAACAAAAAATGGGACATTTTAACTTGTGTAAGGTCCAAGGACTCAGAGGAAAAGACAAATATTAGTAAAAAGGAGATGACCTAAAAATAAAAGTAGCTAAAGCTGCCCCTCAGATTCAACCATTGATACAAAAAGAAAAAAAGATGCTAACAGTGCTGTAGCTAGGAAATACTCCACACTGGAACTGTTAAAACTAGGAAAAACTTTGCAAGCAAGCAATCAAAGAGCCCCTAGCTGTGTGGCTTGAGAGAGTGTAGGACATGGGAGAAAATGACATCAATCTAAGTCCTTAAGAAATTCCACAGATGAGTTATGTAACCACCCATCCATCCTTGCGATATATGCTGTTCAGTCTAGGCCAGTGTGGGGGTGGGGAGTCACTACTTAATGGAATGGCTGGTGGAAGGTATTAGAGATACATGGTCATCACCAAGTGAAACTCTGATAAGTAACAAAAGCTAGAGGACTAAAAAAGAGGGACAGGCATTACTGAGAGAATTAAGTATGAGAAAAGCAATATATGATATCCAGTTCACTGGGACAGATAAGACTGTGTTCACCAGAGATCTAAAGGGAAGCTTAATTCAACTGGGACCTCAAAAATGGCATGAAGCTTTAATAGTTTTGCTAAGCCCTTTAATGGGAAAGGATCTTTGTGAAGTGAGAGAGGCTTTAGCAGATCTAAATGATTCTAACCAGCATATAAAACATGTCTGTAGAATAACAAACCACCTTACAAGAGATATGAAAAAGACCAGACAGAAAAAATGGTCCATTTGGGCTACTTGAAGACAAATGTGGCAAGACTTATGTCAAGCCCAAATTTCCAAAGAAAAAAATTACAGGAAACCAAATTCAGCACTAAAGTGTTTCTGGGAGGCTTTAAAACCAAAATAACAGTTTACAAAAGGCATTCAAAGGATAAAAAGTGTCCCAGGGGTGTTTAAGAATCCCTGAAGATTAAATAAGTTGCATTTCTCTCTGGACAAAGTCTGTACTAGGTGTGGAGGAAGTTTTTCCTGCCAAGGCCTCCCCCAGCAGCCAAGTATGGTCAGTGGAGAAATAACAGGTATAGATACAGTCAGGAGGCAGACCCAGGGCCTGACTCAGAGAGCCAACAGGTGCAGCAGGGACAGGAGAAACCCCTGACCTCCTTAGCCAAGTACAGGGTTAGGTAACTGGAGCCAACACCTGTAACTGTATCAAGGATAAAAGAATACAAAGAGACTCCATGTAAAATTCCCCAAGTGCAAAATGACTCCAAAGGGATAACTAAAGATAGTAAAGAACTAACCAAATTAATACTTCACACCTATGCTATGGTACCTAACAAGGAGCTATGGAGAAAACAGTTAATACGAATGGATAAAGCCTGTCCATGCTGTGTTAGTCTTTGTCTATGACTGATTTAATATATGATGTTAACCTTCCTTTGAGTGTTTCACAGATGTGAAACCCATTTGAAAGATACCTGAAGAAGCAAAGACCAGCTATAGCTGTAAGATTCTTGGGAGTTTTATGGTTGGATAAGATAAAAACTGAGGCTCCCAAACTATACAACTGTTAAAAAAAATCTACAGTACCAGAGGTGGGTTGCCCCCTTATGAGCTACTGGTCAGAGAGATCCTAGAGGATCTCAAATTCATCAAGACTATTGCCACTAATGTCGGTTGTACACTAAAAATGTCAGTAACGCCATGTCACTGATGACACTGCATGATGTGATTGCATGATGAGAAGAAGAGATGGAGTTGAGACTAAGCCAAAAAAAACTCCATGCCACTGGATGGATGATGTTCATAGTGCCAGAAGGTGCTATGCAGGTGACTGGGGAAAAAAGAATACCCTATGTTTCTACTCAACAATGGATCCCGTGTGCTACACACTATGGACATGCCAAGCAATGCCTGAAAGTGCAATAATGGCTTGACCAACATATATACAACTGACAAACTTCTAATTGGATAAAGCCCACTCCTAGGGGTGGAACACACATTTGATGCTATAGACCAGGCAAATCCTCTGTGTTGAGAAAGGCTAGAGGCCCTAACGGGGAAGCCATTACAAGTATACTGCTTAATGAATATAATACACCTACTGGGATATCCTCTCAGTATTTCTATTTATATTCATGTTTGTTTAGACATGTGTATTTCCTTCTGTTTGTCTTTACATTAGAAAAAACACCACTGAGATAGATCAATGGCCATGGCTTGAAGACGGATAATGAATGAGGTGGCCCCAGAAGTTACTATCTCACCATGACACAAGAGAGATCACCCTACATCTGTAACCCCCTCTGAGGCTCAGGGACCTAGCAGAAGTTTTGCAGAAATATTGTAAGAGTGGAGGAAAGGGTGGAGTGTGTCCCCAGGAGCCTGGTTCCTCTAAGGGATGATGGGAACTGCTACAAGAATTGACTGCAGAGAGTTAGCCAAAGAGGAAGGAGTTTTGGTGCCATCTTGGGCAGAAATGGTGCATGGACCAGTACAGTGCCAAAAAGAATGCCCCCAGTGTCTCATCCACATGGACATGAAAGGGGGCATTTACCAACCTAGGGAGAGAACATGTGCTCACAAGGTGTGGGCTAAAGCTAACAGTGACTATGGGTGGGGTGTGGAAGCAATCTGGAACAGCAGGCTGCTGAGCCATGGACTGAAAGGGACACAGGGTGTTACCCTTAGTATGGAGGACTGGGTGTTTGCCTTTGTAAGTTACTATATTCTCCCTCCCCAGGATATAAATTATGAAAAATTCAGATAAAGATGTGCTGTGTGGTTTGTCTACCTGTGCCAGGAGCAAGGAACCCTAAGAAAACTTGTTGACACCATATTAATAAGAAAGTTGAACAAATAGACCTATTGCTGCCTGGGCCTGCATTGAGGCTTTTTCATCCATAATATACTGAGAATATGGTGGGAACTTTTCTAAAATCTGGCCTTAACTCACAGTTTAAAATGTACTTCTTTTTATTCTAATGTATTTCTTAATACTTTGTGAGACTTTTTGGAAAACCTAATTAACGTTATGATTTGTGTGTGTGTGTGTGTGTGTGTGTGTGTATGTGTGTGTGTGTGTGTGTGTGATAAATTGAGTATTTCTTCAGTGCTCATATACTTGTTGATAGGGGATTGGCTACTGTATACATAGGTAGCCATTTTGTTTTTCTTGACTATGTTTCCTTGGGGATTTGTGTTCCCTGAAAAATACCAAAAACAGTGGAATAGTTGCTGTCAACTTAGTATGAAGTAACACTGGTTCTAAAAAATAAAAATCAAAAGGAAAGGGCCGTCTGGAATAGTAAAAGAAATGTTTCTGTGGGTCTCCATAGATCTTTATGAGAGTGCATGAGGAGGGGAAGAAATCCAAGTATTTGGAAAATTTATGGGTAGTTTGGAAAAAAAATAAAGTTAACAAAATCAATTTTTGCTAATGTGACAGATCTTTTTAAAGGTAAAATCAATTCTGTTTTTAATCTGTGCATTCAATGTTTTCTCAAGTAATTATTTTTAAATATTTATTTTTTATTACAGGGTTAGAGGAACATCCTGGTCACATAAGTGTTATATGCTCTTCACATCAACTTGCAATTCTTTTTTTTTTTTAATTTTTTTTTACAATTAAAGTTACATTTTTAACAATATGCAAAATATTACAGTAATTCAGATTTTTTGGCATAATGATTACAGATTTGATAAATACATTTTATATCTCATAATAGCGATGAGGATTATACAAAAGCTATTAAAACAATTATGAGAATAAATTCTATCGTCACCCAAGTATCTAAAGCCATTTTCCCTTGCATTCCTCCAGAATGATTTGCTCTCATTCCCCACCTCAACCTGAGGGACTCCAAGAAGACACTTGTTTTTGTTTTTGTTTTGTTTTTTTCATACAGAAGACTTCATTCCAAGGCAATTGACATTGAGATGTTTTCAAATGCACTTCTAATCTCTATATACATGACTATCACTGGTCACAGCTGCCCACCTTCTGAGCTCCTCGGCATCTGAGCATGAATACAAACTCGTCAGATAGACAGCCTTCCTCTCCCACTAGAGGCTCCATACTCTGCCATCCCTGTCACTGTCCACTGTGTTGTCAGCAACCTCATCCATTCCCTCCTGTCTGCCCTTCTGGCAAATCTAGTCAGCCAGAGGTCCCTGCTCCAGGAGGGTCAGCTGCTCCTCATCTACGGCAATCCATTGTCAGTATTCCTTTGGATAGAATTGGGGTCTGCTGTTCATGTTTCCAGTAGTATGTTGGCTTACTGTCTGGCAGAGCCTCTATCTATCCTGGCCAACAACTCGACTGAAGGTATCGCCTCTATGGCTGTGCTGTTTGTCAAGTAACTTTTAGTTATATACATGTATGCTCTTATGAAATTATATTGACCACTTTAATCTTTGGTTATACTTCCCTTTGGGGTGTTTAAGGACATACAATTGGACCAGATAAACTGATTTGTTTTTACTCTTGAGGTCGTTTGAGGATCCGCTCGTCAGGGGTGACGATAGTTGCCTTCTCTTGGAAGCATAGAGGAAATGATTCCTCCGTGTTGACCCTCTTCTTTATAGACTGGACACTGGTTCAAGTCCATATGGTGGGGTCTCCCTTGGCTTCCTTGATCAAGAGGCCAGATGACCCACCACCATTACAGGACATTTTGCGAGATGCTCATAGTCCCTGGGAACTAATCGACCTAGGAGGGCAACGAGCAAAAAGTGTCCTTTGTGTCCCTCTGACCCACTTAGTATATAGATCTCAAGGTGTGTCTGTTAAACATCCAAGAAGGTTAGTTCCACCATTCTGGCATTTTTAATTACTGTGTGTC
>NW_008348874.1:146691-147092 GCF_000622305.1 Nannospalax galili
CTATACTTTTACACTGTTATACTCTCCTTGGAGTTCTTTCTGCAACCCCTTGGGTTTAGTCATCCCTTTCTTCAGCTCTTTTTATTGCTCTCAGAACTCTATGAAGGGCTGGCTTTGTGAACAAGAATTCCTTCAGCCTATTTATGTCATGGAAGATTTTTCTTTCCCCTTCAACTATAATAGACATTTTGGCTGGATATAGTAATCTGGGTTAGCATCTGTGGTCATTTAACACTGGGAATACTTTGGTCCAGGCTCTTCTGGCTTTCATAGTTTGCATTGAAAAGTCAGCTGTGATCCTAATGGGTTTTCCTTTATATGTGACTTGTTGTTTCTCTTTTGCAGCTTTCAGAATTTTCTCTTTGTTTTGTGCATGTAGTGTTTTTACTACGATGTGCCGT
>NW_008348874.1:147334-149715 GCF_000622305.1 Nannospalax galili
TGAATTCTTTTATCATATTCATCATTGTTCTTTTGAGTTCCATGTCCTGCATTGTCTCTAGAGGATTCTCATTGTGCTCCTCTAGAGGATTACTGGTATTTGGTGGGGATATGTTATTCTGGTTTTTCATGTTATTATTTTTTTCTCTGTGAATTTGACATGTGAATTTCTTTTGTAGTTTCTGACTCTTGTGTGATACTCAGGCCTTCAAGTTTAGTTCTGCTTCTTTTTTTTTTTGAGCTTTATGTGTCTTTGTGGTTTACTTTTTGGGTATGAGAGCTGATTTGTCTAAGCTTCTGGTTCCCTCTTTTGATTTTATAGTGTCGAGGCCGGATTGATTTTGTCTTCAGGAGTTCCGCGGTGGCCCAATTCCAATGTGGATCAGAAGTTTTCAGAGTTTCTCCTTAGGTCTGGAATCTTCTAAGAATGCTTTTGGCCTCAGGAACTTGGGTGTTGGACTGACCTGAGACCCTGGCTGTGGCCGCGCCACGCAGGGATGCAAAGGCAGATGGGGAGGGAAGAAGCCCCAAGATTTCCCAGGGAGTGGATTGAGTAGCTGGGTTGTACTGGATGCAAAGGATCAGGGAGAGTAAAGGTAAGCCTCAGAGCCCCAGAAAGAGGCTGTCAGCCCCAGAAAGAGGCTGGCGGGTGTTGCAGGACCAGGGAAGTAGAGGGAGGTGAGGGCGGGGCCAGGACCAGAGCTGTGCTCCTGGGGCCCAAGAAAGGCACTGAGTTGGTCTGGGTGAGAAGGGTCAGGAAGCAGTATTGGTTCTACAGGTGTCTGGGGCCCCAAGCCTAGGAATGGCGCAGGGCCCAAACTAGGAGTATAGAACAGCGGGAGGGATGGAAAGGTGAATGTGGTTTAGGGAGTCCCAGCATGGACAGCTGCACTATAGACTTACCCCAAGAGGCCTGAGGATAGTAGTGCCTTAAATATTTATTTTAAGCTTTAAATGCTTTCTTGAGCCAGAAAGATGCTCAGAGGGTAAAAGAGTTTGCCCTACATGTCTGACCACCTGAGTTCAATTCCCAAAACCCAAGTGGAAAAAGAGAATCAACTCTGTATGATCACCATAACACATGTGTACCTACACTCACAAAATCCCATCATACTAACACAGAAACACAGAAACACACACACACAGACACACACACACACACACAGACACACACACACACAATAAAAATTTTGAATTGAAGAAAGTTTTCAGGGCCTTGAGAGATGGCTCATTGGTTAAGAGCACTGGCTGCTCTTTCAGTGGACCTGGGTTTGGTTCTAGCACCCAGATGGTGGATAACAGCTGTAGTTAAGAGGATAAGAGGCCCTCTTCTGACCTCCATGGGCACTGCACACATGTGGCACACATATACATGCAGGAAAAACAATCATAGACATCCAATTTTTAAAATAATAATAGTTCCAGTCCTGCGGATGGAGAGATGGCTCAGAGGTTAAGAGCACTGACTGCTCTTGCAGAGGACTGGAGTTCAATACCCAGCACCCACATGGCAACTATAAACTATCCTTAACTCCAGTTCCAGGGGAATCCAAAGCTCTCTTCTGGCCTCTGTGGATTGCAAGACACGGGTGCACTCACATACATGCAGGCAACACACTCATACACGTAAAGTAAAAATAATAAATAAAATACAAAATAATAATAATAATAGTAATAATAATAATAATAGTTTCAGTCCCAAGCTCCATCTCTGAGACTCCCTAGCACCCACCATCTTACTTCTCAGGCTTCTCTCACAGGGATTTTATCCCATCACAGATCTTCCTGCCTCTCCAGTTTTAGTAGGATTAATAGATCAGGAACAGCTGATCTTCCTAAAACAAGATAGGCTGACTAGATTCAGCAGATGGACAAGCACTGGAATGGCTGGGGGTGCTGACAACACAGTGGACAGCAACAGGGATGACAGAGTTTGTGGGCTCCCAGGGGGGAGGGCAATGGGAGGGTGTCATTTGGGAAGTGGGTATATAGATGAATAAGATTATTTGGAATGTTCTGTGTGATAGACACACAAAAAATCAACAAATGAAAAATATGGCATGTTTGAGAAGGAAGCATAAAAATTTACTTCATGTTAATTAGTAGAGGTGATAAACATTACCACTGAAATCTACCTAAAGACTTTATATCCAGACTCAGGTGCCAAGGATCTGAGTGTAAACAACTGTGACTAGTAATAATCACATACATAGAGATTAGAGACACGTGCAAACATCTATGTGCTACTAGCATTAAAAATAAGTATTTCTGCTAGCCTGCACTACTATCCTCAGGCCTCTTGGGGTAAGTCTATAGCGCAGCTCTCGGCGCCAGGACTCCCTAAGCCTCATTCACCGTTCCACCCCACCCCCCAACCCCCTG
>NW_008348874.1:155089-197940 GCF_000622305.1 Nannospalax galili
TTTAAAATGAGTTCACTCTCTGTTGATTTTGGCCCCTCAGTAAAGTGGTCCCAAAGGTAAAGACTGGGTTGTAGTCATTTACTTCAGAGGTTGGCTGAGTTGGCTTCTGTGACATGGGAAATTTTTTCCACACTTAAAAAAAAAGGAGGATCTTTTCAAATCCTACATCACAAAACTAATACATAATTTTCTTTACCTCACAAAATAACTTCTAACAAAAACCAAGGCAATTTTAAGAAGTAAATTTGAAAATTCAGAGCACAAATAATTTTTTCATGTGCTGAATATTTTTTCTGATTTAGATAATTACATTGTACTTGTTAGTTTTTGTCAAGTTAACACAAAGTAGCCTTACCCAGAAGAAGGGATCCTCAACTGAGGAGGTCCTGAAGAGACCAGGACAGGCCATTGGTGAAAGTGCAGCCTCAGTTTCAGTGGAGACTCCAGCAAATTGGGGATATTGGAACCACAGACTAACCACCAAGGACAGTGGCAAGAGTGGAGAGGGGCAGGCTTGAGCCTGGGGGCAAGCTGTGTGCTGTGGACAGCAGTGTGGGAGGTATGGGAAGACACACGCCTTTTGGAGCCCAGAAGATCATGAGTGAGTTCCAGATGTCAGACATTGAAATACACTGTCGGACTTTCATTTTGCTTAAGTGTGCCTTGTTATTCCCTTTGGAAACAAAGTATGTGACTTATTTTTTATTTTATAGGAGCCCATAGTTTAGAGATTTGGGATTTTTAAAAGAAAACTAAGAGTTCCAAATCTTTGGGATTTTTCACAAGAGAATAGGGCTTGACAGGGTGCACAAGACCTTTGAAAGCCCAAGCCAGACAAAAACCGGCATGGAGGGAGAGGTGGGCAAAAATCCCCAGCCCTAGCTGAGAAACTGTGGGCACATGAGAGTTAGTGTGATACTGAGTAAGTTTGCCAGGCCCCACATTATAGATCCTCAACCAAGTACATTTGGGGACACAAATTAGACTTGTTAATCCTTGAAAAAAAGAATAGAGACTGACTGAAGGTGGTATGGATTTGGGGATGGAGCTGAGAGGAGGTGAAGGAAGGATAGTGAGAGAAGGGTTCTGAATATCATCAAAATGCATTGTGTGAAACTCTCAAAGAATCAATAAAAACATTACTTAAAAGAGATTGTGGGGCTTCTAAAAGTGTAATGATATTAAAGTGAGCGTGGAGTTGAACAAGCAAGGAAAAAAAATAAGTATTTCTGTAGGAAACAGCATATTTTAAAATGAAGTGGAGATAATTTTTAAAGGTTAAAAATTCATTCAATTTTATGTCTTACAGGGTCTACACTGAGTTCAATATTGTATAATTGTATTAATTCAACCGTGAAAATAAGTATTTCTGTAGGAAACAGCATATTTTAAAATGAAGTGGAGATAATTTTTAAAGGTTAAAAATTCATTCAATTTTATGTCTTACAGGGTCTACACTGAGTTCAATATTGTATAATTGTATTAATTCAACCGTGAACCTAAAAATTTACAGGCACTTTTGAAAGAGATGTATCCTTACTCTGAAAATTGTTATTGAATATGTTGAAGCTGTAATGAAACGCTTCTTCTAATCATGTGGTTATTAAATTTCTTAAAAAATGTACACTGGGTCATTTGGTGCAATAAAAAGATCCTAGAAACACTTTATAGTCCTCAAAAATCTGTCATATATTGTGAGTGTTATTAATTATACCAATATTACTTCTACCTTGAACAAGATAAAAGCCTGACTAGTAAAATATGTTTTTAAAAGTGGGCCTTAACTCAGAGAACAGTAGTTCCCCTAGTTATCTGTTAGAATTGTCTGTTTCTGAGAACTGTCTTGATGGATCACTCTTATCCACTCAATCCATGAAGATGGAGCTATCTGTGTCCTCACCCTGAGCCAATGGAAACTCTGTTTCTCTCACTAAGTCCCCAGACCCCAACTCCTCACCCTTGTCAGACTACACCCATTATTTATTCAAAATGATTTCTCCAGTTTCTTTGGGGAAGTATAATTTCAAGTTCAGCTCCACCATTAATCCTAACAGACCATCTTGGTTTTTTCTTTTTGTTTTTGTTTATTTTTTAGTCTTTTTGAAACTGGGTGTCCCTGTAGCCCCAGCTGTCCTGAAACTCACTATGTAGACCAGGCCAGGCTTGAACTCACAGAGATCTGCCTGCCTCTGCCTCCTGAGTGCTGGGATTGAAGGAGTAAGCCACCATGCCCAGCATCCATCTGGTTTTTTAATCCTTACTTTACATTCATTCAATGTCTCCTGTCCTTCCTAACCTCCACTGTTTCCAATGAGTGGGTATGCTGCTTGCAGGGCAAGCATACCCACATTCATTCATTTTTGGATGGAGTACGAAACTGAGGTTGTCAAGGAGACAACCCCATCATCACAATCAAGAGCTCATGGTTTTGTTGGGCTAATTAAAATTCATTAGTCTGGATTGCATCCACTATTAAAAGTCATTCCTACAATACACCAAGAAAAAAGTGTATAATATAATTCTCTATTAATTACAGAAGGAAAATTTAAAGGCAACTTAGTAATGAATTGCACATTTTGTAAAACTTCTGTAAAAAGATGTTGCATCTTCTATCTAATCATCCATTAAATTCAGGTCTACAAAAGTTGGATGAATTTTCTTCTATTCAAAGGGGAAAAAACTTGTTAAATGGCATTTATTTGAAATAGTACCTCAATTATTTGCATCAGCACAGAAACTTGAGCTAAAGTAAAATTAATGTAGAATCTTAGAAGTTGGACTAGCTGTCAGAAAAGCCTATGCATGGATAAGACTAATGACAGCTTATACCTTGGCTCATAACCAAAGATGATCAAGGAGAGCACAACTGTAGAGTAGCTCAAAATAATAATGCATATTTTGCCTCTTCACAGGAAAGTAAAAGGTCTAACCCAAGCTCCCAGTTGAATACTTTTTATTTTAGTCATATATCTTGCACATTCTATTTCAATACCTGGTTCTAAGGATGAAGAAATAAACTACATTGGCACTATAGTTCTAAACTGTTTTGTTATGTGTGTGTGTGTGTGTGTGTGTGTGTATGTGGTTTTGCTTTTGTGCAGGTAATTACTACATTCTGTAATGGATAGTGATTCTGCACAAATGAACATAATTTTTAAAAAGACATAGAGACAATGCTGCATAGTAGATAGTGTTAGGAATAGGATTGGAATGAGGTACAGGTAGAAAAGGAAGAAAACAACCTCCAAGATTCAAATTGAACATGAGGGGTGGAAGCTGACCTGTGGGAATCAGCACAGAAACTGCACTGATTCAAGTGGTAGGCAAACTTTACATATTTGTAAAGGTCCTGGGGCCTGATAAGGCCGAAGGGCCAGTTTTCAGAACAGGTATTGCTTTATGGCTGGGGAGTGGGATATCCAGGATCATAGTTTCAAGGCAGGGGTTAACAATGCTCTGATAAAACCCAGGGACTGACAATACTCTGAAAAGACCTGTCAGTAGAACTGGTAGCTTATGACCGGTCAGGGGGGTTTTGTGCAATCTCCTTTTAGATAGGAGTGTCAGCTTGGTATTCGACTTGGAGGATTCAAACCTTTATGTGATGCAGCATGTTCATAGATATATTATGCCATCTCTTAACTCAGGTTTACCCTTTGTAAAACAATAAGTGGGTATTATAATCAGAAAATTGTTGTTTTAAATGATTGTAAGAATTTATTCGATTAATATAATAGACACAGGAAAGTTGTATAGTAGTAGTCATCAAATTGTTAATGCACTAAGTATTATAGCTCTCGTTTTCCAAAAGAAATACCTATTTATACTAAATCCTACTGTTAGATGTATTTTTGATAACCTAAATATGTATGCTATTTCTCACCTTTAAATTTATTCATTTACTCTTTTGTGTAGTGGAGTTGGAGATAGCACTCAAGGCCATGTTAGACAAATGATTTATCACTGAGCTACAATGGAAACTCCTTTCCAACTAATTTTGATTAGGTCCTGTGCAGGTGAGACATGTTGTCAGGAGGAATGGGGGACTAACTCTGTACCTCAAAGAGCCACAATTTTCCTCCTTTTATTTTTTCCTCTCCTCTTTTTCCATTCTTTTGTCCTTTGTTTATCGAAATTCACATACAAATTCAAGACATTACATTTACATAGACAGATAAGGGCAAAGCTCATGACATGAAGAAACTAATAGTTTAGTTTGAACAGTGGTTGACTGTATGAAAAATGAATTCAAGAGCCAGTTTCTATACAGCCTTGCTACTGTTATCCTAGAATTATATGCGTGAGTATAGAGAAGCTGATGTGGTGTGATTGCATGTATGATACCCATTTTAGTGGTACAGGTGAGGGAAGAGAGTGCCTTAGGGAAAGTGGCCAAGAAAAGTGAAATCGGATTCGGCCTGGGAACCTCTAGATTTGGGTGGGAGAGATGAGCTATTAGGAGGTGGAGAGGAATAAAGGGAAATATGGTAGAGAGGTTGAGTGTTGGTCAGTTTCACAGATGCAAGAAGTATGGGAGCCTGGTGGATAAAAGAGGCTAATTTGTAGGAGCTTTTTCAGCCCATGCAAAATCATGAGCTTTTGTGTCTGATGACCAAGGATGTCACCTTGGCAAACTTCTTGGTGCTTCACAAAAAAAGATAATAAGTGAATGTGGGTATACTTGAGAGTTAATATACCAAAGCTCTGAAAGGACTTCCAAATTCCTTCTATGAAGCCAGCATCACTCTAATATCAAAACCAGGTAAAGACACAGCCAAAAAACAAAACTATAAACTTATAAACTTAATGAACATAGATACAAAAATTCTCAGCAAAATACTTGCAAACTGTGCACAGATGTACATCAAAAAGAACATTCACCATGATCAAGCAGGCTTTACTCCAGAGATGTTTCAATATATGCAAGGCAATAAACACCATCAATCATGTAAATAGACTCAAAGACAAAAACCACATCATCTCAATACATGCAGAAAAGATGTTTGACAAAATTCAGCATGAATTCATGATAAAAGTACTAAAGGGAACTGGACTGGAGGGAACATACCTAAACATAATTAAAGCTGTATACACCAAACCTACAGCCAACATTATTCTAAATGTAGAAAAAAAAAACTCAAAGTATTCCCATTAAAATCAACAACGAGCTGGGCATGGTGGCACACACCTTTGATCCCAGCACTCAGGAGGCAGAGGCAGGCAGATCCCTGTGAGTTCAAGGCCAGCCTGGTCTACATAGTGAGTTCCAGGCCAGCTGGGGCTACAGGGAGACCCTGTCTCAAAAAGACAAAAAAAAAAAATCAACAACGAGATAAGGATGTCCACTATCTCCTCCTTTTTAGTATAGTGCGCAGGAGTAATGGGAAAAGAATAAGCCAAATTATCCCATTTTGCAGATGATATGATATTATACCTAGGAGATGCCAAAAATTCCATCAGGAAACTCATAGAACTGATCAACACTTTCAGTAAAGTGGCAGATTACAAAATTAATCTACAAAAATGAGTAGCTTCCTATAGACCAATAAAAAGCAATTGGAGAAAGAATCCAGGAAAAAACTCCCAGTCACAATAGCCACACACACACAAAAATATCTGGGAATAAATCTGACCAAAGACATCAAAGATCTCTACAATGAAAAATTTAAATCTTTAAAGAAAGAATTTGAGGAAGACACCAGAAGATGGAAGGCCCTCCCATGCTCATGGATTGGAAGAATTAATATTGTGAAAATGATCATCCTACCAAAAGCAATATACAGATTCAATGCAACACTAATAAAAATCTTCATGACGTAGTTCATAGAATTAGAAAAACCATATTTAAATTCATATGGAAGCACAAAAGACCCTGGGTAGCCAAAGCAGCCATGAACACAAAGAGCAAAGATGGGGGGATTACTATACCAGATCTCAAAGTATACTACAGAGTTCTAGTCATAAAAGCAGCATGATACTGGCACAAAATTAGACAAATCAATGGAACATCACTGAAGACCCAAACCTGAGTACATGCAATTTCAGCCACCTGATATTTGACTGTGTGCCAAGACCACACAATGGAGGAAAGACGGCATCTTCAGCAAATGGTCCTGGCAAAACTGGATCTACACCTGTAGAAGAATGAAACTAGACCCTCATCTTTCACTTTCACAAAAACCAACTCCAAATGGATCAAAGACCTCAATATGAAACTCTAAACTCTGAAACTACTAGAAGTAAACACTGGCAATAGCCTATAAATTATAGGTGTAGGAAAGGACTTTCTAAATCAGACACCAGTTGCTCAGGAATTAAAGTCAACAATCAACAAGTGGGACCTCACTAAACCCAAAATCTCCTGTAGAGCAAAAGAAACAATCAAGAAAGTGAATAGAAAACCCACAGAGTTGGGAAAAGTCTTCACCAGTGACAAATCTGACAGAGGTTTGACATCAGAATATATAAAGAACTCAAAAAAGAAAAAAGCAAGAAAGCAAATGATCCAAATAAAAGATGGGCTAAAGATCTAAACATAGAGTTCTCAAAGGAAGAAATAATAGGAATATAGAACAAGTGCAGTAATGCATTTGCCTCCACAGAGCTTACATTATAGCAGGTAAAACAGTACCCATATGCTTAAATAAGAGTGCACCAGAAGAAAAGTGTTGTGAAGAAAAATGAAGGAGAAAGAAGGTGCAGAGTGAAGGGAGGATCTATTTTATAAAGTGTGGTGAAGAGCTTCTAATGGGCCCATGTGAACAGAAGGCTGACTGGAGTGTGGAGGCCAATCCTACAATATAAAAGCAGGGCCGAAGATTAGGCACAACGGACAACCCAGAAAACCTTGAGACAAATATGTTCAGGAAAAATCAAGAAGACTCATATGACTGGAGCAGCCATTAGGTTAAGGCAATGCTGTGATTGGAAAACCATTTACATATCCTTCCAGATTTCCTGTGCTGTCTAGGTAAACTAGAATTTTCCTGTGTCTTTCTAGCTGACATAGAAGTGCCATAAATGAACCAACTTGTATGAGGGGACTGCAGGGAGCATGTTTTGGTGTTAAGGATGGTAAAAAAGCTTCAGTAGCTGATGCAAGTCCAATGTCCAAATGATCCAATTAGGATCAGACATACCTCAACAAATAGAAGAGAACTGTGTGACTTATTGGATGAAGTGCAATTTCAGAGAAAGGTAGTTTGGCTTCCTGAGACCATTGATTCTCTTTGGGAGAAAAAGAGGAAGAGTGAGCAAAGGAATAATGACAATAACCAATCAGTGTACTCAATAAAATATCTGAATTACAAATACTTCAGAGACTATTGAACTAAAAGGAACAAGTTCTCTTCAAAGTACTTAATGTTTTCTGTTTTACTGAGTAGAAATAGAAACTTGAGACACTGTGACATCATGTTTGGGTTTTTAAAGTACAATTTGTGTATGTCTGAGTTATGGTGTTCAAATTTTGTCTCTTGTTATATTGGTATATTTGGCAGTCTACACAAATAGAGATTTATGATAAAGCATATGAGCTGCCATGAATCCAAGCTGAAAATTTTGTAGCATTTAAACCACAAACCATCCTCAAGAGAAAAACCGTTCCAAATTTCTACAACTTTTCATTATTTTTAAGTTCCTGAAAATTTCAACTTTCACAATAATGTGGTAAACTTACGGTTCAAATTCCTCCCTGGGTCCCCCTTAATGCATCCCTGTGAGTCCTTCAGTTCCCAGAATTTAGCATTATCCACCAGTTGCTTTGGTGCCTAGTATCAGCCCCAGCCCGGTGGTATTGGATCTCAAGGTGGCTTCCTGCCTATCTGGAGCCTGGCACAAATAATATCAATATGTCATCCATGGATCCATGCTTCCTTCTAAGGCATGACCTAACTTTAAAAACTACAGTCCATGTCTGAAGACATGAGCTCATATTCCATCCTCACTGCAGGACATCTGCTCTCAAGTTTTATGTGGCTACCTCCAACATCTCTCACTCTCTTCAGCACCAGCAAATCATTTGTTTAAACAAGACTCTGCTTTCTGGGAAGGTGCTCCAAAACCATTACTGCCGCTTCTGCGGCTGTCACTTTGCTGAATCATATCCCAATATTCTTCTAAAAGTTTACTGTCTAAGGTGGATCATTTTCATTCATTCACTTCTAGTGTAGAACTTGGCTTGAAAGCAGCTAAATATTCTGCTTTATATTGTTCAGAGTAAATAGTATAATTGCAATAAAAATATATTTATTTCTGACTGCAGTCTGAAGCAGTGGCTTTCTTCAAATAAATATCTTTGGAATCTTAACTCTTTTCATGAACAGGACTAAATTATCTTCAGAATCCTTGGTATGAGGCTTTTAGACAAAACTAACAGTGAGCAAGCAGAATTTGGCAGGGGTGTGTGTTGTGAGCAAGCAGAATTTGGCAGGGGTGTGTGTTGGGAGTAAAGGTATCATGCATCAGTTCTATTCATATATGTATTTATGAACCTGTTTTACCTTTTAAAAAGTGATTTTTTTTTAAACTTGACATCTGAAAGAATTCAGGGAAATTTAAAATAACATGACAATGACTGAACACTAAGTATTTGACATTGTCTATACTTTTGAACACCAAAGATCAGGTGACCTTTGCCTCTACACACAAATTAAGCACCAACCTCATCTGTAAGGGAGATAGTTGATATCTTAACTATTCACTGTATTAGCTCAAAGTACTTCAGAGTTGTCAAGACCTTTGCATTAAGTCCAAGTATTTCTTCTCTTCATCTTTAATCTACATAAACTAATGAGTCCTTCTTCACTCCCAACATATCCCATCTCTGATAAGAATAGTGAAAATGGCTTGGGTCAGCAGCTTGTCTGGGTAAATTTGGCTGCTGCACCCACTGTGCCTTGACACCCCCATCGCCATTAATCCTCCCAGCTCCACTACCCCATCTCTTCTCCTTGCAGGGGCACTGGCCCATCTCTTGTCGTGGCACCCCAGACCCATAAACTCAACTCTTAGCCCAGAATCCCCACTGCTTCTGGACACTTTGCGTCCAGACCAACCCAATTAGTCCCTGTAGTCCCCAGGGGTCCTTGGGCCTCTTCTCATTCCCACCCCTCTTTGCATCCATGGGTGCCAGCATCTCTCCTGGGCCCTACACCCAGTCCATCCTAGTCATCAAATTCCTGAGGCCAGTATCTTTCCTGGAGGGATCCAGACCTTAGGAGAAAGCCTGAGAGCATCTGATCCTCATCCGACTTGGGCCTCTGTGGGTACTCCTGAGCAGCAAGATGTAAACAATTTGGTCACTGCAATACAAAATCAAAACAGAACCTGAAGCCTAAACCGATCAGCTTTTCATGCCCAAAAAGTAAGCCACAAAGACACATAAATTTTACAAAAAGAATCAGACCAAAACTCAACAAAGGAAGATTTGAATCTCACACAAGAACCAGAATCTACAAAAGAAATCCAGATGTTAAAGTCACAAAGAAAAAATAGTAGTAACATGAAAAATTCAAATAATATATCCCCATCAAGTACCATCAGTCCTCTAGTGGAGTACAGTGAGTAACCCCTAGAGATAACACAGGACATGGAATTCAAGAGAACAATTATAAACAGGATAAAACCATTCAGTGAATTTAAGAACACACAAAGAAAGAATTCAAAGAACTGAAAGAAGATAGGGATAAACTTCTGAAAGAATTCAGAACAGTGAGAAATATTGAAGAATGCTCAGGCTGTAATGAAGAAGGAAGTGAAACACTCAGTAAGCCAATTACAAATGACAGGAGAAAGCTTCACCAATAGGATGAATGAAATGGAAAACAGCATATCAAGACTGTAAGATAAAGTGGATGAATTAGACCACTCAAGTAAAGATTATGAAAAATTTAAGAAAACACAAGGATGGAATATGCAGGAATTGTGTGACACCATAAAAGGACCAAATTTATGAATCATAGGCATACAAGAAGGAGAAGAATCTCAAGATAATGGTATGGACCAGGTCTTCAACAGGGTTGTAGAAGAAAATTTCCCAAAATTAAAGAAACGTGTGCCCATACAAATACAAGAAGCATGCAGAACACCAAATTGACAGGACCAGAAAAGGAACTGTCCATGGAACATCATAGTAAAAAACACTAAGCATACAGAACAAAGAGAGAATACTGAAAGCTGCAAAAGAAAAACAAGTCACATATAAAGGGAAACCCATCAGAATTACAGCTGACTTTTCAGTGCATAGTATGAGAGCCAGAAGAGCCTGGACCAAGGTATTCCCAATTCTAAATGATCACAGACGCCAACACTGATTATTTACCCAGCCAAAATGTCTATACTATTCGAAGGGGAAAGAAAACTCTTCCATGACATAAATAGACTGAAAGAATTCATGTCCACAAAACCAGCCCATCAGAGAGTTCTTAAAGCAATACAAAGAGCTGAAGAAAGGAACGACTATATCCAAGGGGTTACAGAAAGAAACTTAATGAAGGTCTAACTATGGAAATGCACAGCTACACCAAGAATGTGAACAGAAATAAAAATGGCAGTAATCAATGCATGTCTTTTATTAAAAACTTTAAATATCAATGGACTGGACTAACCAGTCAAAAGGCACAGACTAGTTGAATGGATTGAGAAACAGAACCCATCTTTTTATTATCTACAAGAAACTCATCTCACTTTCAAGGATAGGCACTACCTTAAGGTGAAAGGATGGAAAAAAATATTCCAAGAAAATGGTACCTAAAATGGTACTAAGAAAAAAGCAAGTGTTGCAATTCTAATATCTGATAAAATAAACTTTAACTAAAGCTAATCAGAAAAGATAAATAGAGCCACTTCATTATGATCAAAAGAATAATTAACTAAGAAGATATTACACTCATGAAAATATATTCACCAAACTCTGGTGTACCCAACTTCATACAAATAGTGTTACAGGACATTAATACCAAGATTAATCCCAACTCATTAATAGTTGGGGACTTCAGTACCCCATTGTCTGCATTAGATCAAAAAGATAGATAATTAATAGAGAGACATCTGAATTAAAGAATATCATACATCAAATGGGCCTAACAGACATCTACCAAATATTCCACCCAAGCAACAAAGAATATGCTTTCTATTCAGCACCCCATGAAACCTTCTCCAAAATCAACCATATACTTGGTAACAAAACAAACCTCAACAAATACAAATAGATTGAAATAAATCCATGCATTCTATTAGACAACAATGCAATAAAACTTAAAATCAACACCGGAAGAAACCCGGTGTTTACAGCTCTAAGTGCCTACATTAAAAATTCAGAAAGAACACAAATAAGTAACTTAACATTGCATCTCAAGACACTTGAACAGCAACAGCAAATGAAGCCAAAAACCTAGGAGACAAGAAGAAATAACAAAAATTAGAGCAGAAATTAATGAAATAGAAACAAAGAAAACAATACAAAGAATTAATGAATCCCAGAGCTGGTTCTTTGAGAAGATAAATAGGATTGGCAGACCATTATCCAAGTTATCCTAAAGAAAGAAAGGGCACCTCCATATCAACAAAATCAGAGATAAAAGAGGAAAGATCACAACAGGTACCAAAAAGATACATAACATTATAAGGGAATATTTGAAAAACCTATATGCTAATAAATTTGAAAACATGAAATGGATGGGTGTCTAAAAGTATGGGAATCATCAAAACTAAACCAAGAACAGATTAACAGCTTAAACAGACCTGTAACATATAACAAAATTGAAAGAGTAATACAAGTACCTCCCAGCTAAAAAAAGCCCAGGACATGAATGATTAATAGCAGAATTCCACCAGACATTTAAAGAAGGTCTACATCCAATACTACTTAACTTATTCAAAAAGATAGAAATGGTGGAAGAACTTCTAAATTCCTTCTATGAAGCCAGCATCACTCTAATACCAAAGTCAGGCAAATATACAACCAAAAAAGAAAACTACAGACCCATATCTTTAATGAACATAGATGCAAAAATTCTCAACAAAATACTTTCAAAGTGCATACAGACATACATCAAAAAGATCTTCCACCATAATCAAGTTAGCTTTATTCCAGAGATGCAGGGATGGTTCAATATATGTAAGTCAATAAACATCATAAATCATATAAATGGAAACAAAGACAAGAACCACAAGGTCATCTTCATAGATGCAGAGAAGGCCTTTTACAAAATTCAACATACATTTATGATCAAAGTCCTAGAGGGAATTGGACTGAAGGGAACATACCTCAACATAAGTAAAGCCATATATAACCAACCCACAGCCAACATCATTCTAAATGGAGAAAAACTGGAATCAGTCCCATTAAAATCAGGAACCAGACAAGGCTGTCCACTATTTCTACTCCTTTTTTAACATAGTGCTTGAAACTATTGCAAGAGCAATAAGGCAAGAGAAGGAAATTAAAGGAGTAATAATTGAAAAAGAAGAATTTAACTTATTCCTTTTTACAGTTGATATGATATTATACCTAAGAGATGCAAAAAATTCCACCAGAAATCTCCTAGAAATTATTAACAAGTTCAGTAAAGTTGCAAGTTACAAAAATCAACCTACAAAAGTCTGTAGGCTTTCTATATACCAATAACAAGCAATCAGAAAAAGAGTATATAGAAACACTTCCTTTCACGATAGCTGCAAAAAATAAATATCTTGGAATAAACCTGACCAAAGAACTCTACAATTAAAATTTTAAACCTTTAAAGAAAGAGATTAAGGAAGACATCAGAAGATCAAAGGACCTCCCATGCTCATGGATTGGAAGAATTAATATTGTGAAAATGACCATCCTACCAAAAGCCATTTATAGATTCAGTGCCATGCTAACCAAAATCCCCATGACATTCTTCACAGAGCTGGAAAAAAAATCCTAAGATTCATATGGAAGCACAAAAGATCTCAGATAGCCAAAGCAACCCTGAGCACTAAGAGCAACACTGGGGGATTATTATACTAGACTGTAAACATTATTACAGAACTATAGACGTAAAAACAAATTGTACTGGTATAAAAATAAATCCATAGATCAATGGAACAAAACTGAAGGCTCAAATATGAGTACATAAAAGTTCAGCCACCTGATATTTGACAAAGGAGTCAAGAGCACTCACTGGAGGAAAGACAGCATGTTCAGCTAATAGTTCTCACAAAACTGGATCTCCACCTGTAGAAGAATGAAACTAAATCCCTATCTTTCTCCTTGCACAAAAGTCAACTCCAAATGGATCAAAGACCTCAGTGTGAATCCAGAAACTCTGAAACTGTTAGAAGAAAACATTCTCAATAACCTACAAGATATAGGTGTAGGAAAGGATTTTCTGAACCGGACATCAATTGCTCAGGAAACAAGGTCAAGAATCAAAAATGGGACATCATTAAACAAAACAAACTTCTGTACAGCAAAAGAAGCAACAAAGGAAGTGAAGAGATAACCCAAAGAATGGGAGAAAATCTTCACCAGCAACACATCTGACAGAGGTTTAATATCCAGAATATATAATCAACTAAAAAAATGAATCAAGAAAGGAAGTAAGCCAATTAAAAGATGGGCTAAGGAGTTCAACAGAGAGTTTTCAAAAGAAGTAATAAAGATGGCTAAGTGGCATCTTAAAAGATGTTCAACATCATTAGTAATTAGGGAAATGCAAATTAAAATCACTGTAAGATTTCATCCTACCCCAGTCAGACTGGCTAAGATCAAGAGAACAAATGATACCAAATGTTAGAGAGGATGTGGGGAAGGGGAACATTCATCGACTGCTGTTGGGACTGCAAAATTGTTCACCCCCTATGGAAAGCAGTGTGGAGAACTTTTGAAAAACTACAAACGAACCTACCATTTGACCCAGTTATACCACTCCTTGGCATATATCCAAAGAACTAATTCTATTGCAGAGACACTTGTACATCCATGTTTGTTACTGCTCTCTTCACAATAGCTAAGCAGTGGAAGCCAGCTGAATCCCTCAGCTCATGAATGAATAATGAAAATGTAGCACATTTATACGATGGAGTTTTACTCAGCATTATCGAAAGATGAAATCATGAAATTTGCAGGTAAATGGATGGAACTAGAAACAGTCATACTAAGTGAAGTAACACAGACTCAGAAAAAAAAACCTCAAAAAACAAAAAAAATGATGCATGTTCGCCCTCTTATGTGGATTCTAGCACCAAATCCTTATAAGTCGTTATGTGTCCAGACATAACTAAAGGAACCAGGATAATGAAAAGGAGGTAAAGGCAAGCAAATCATCTGAAAGAGAACAGTAGGAAACAGGCATTAATAAGGGAGATATGGATAAAAATGCAGTTATTTTAAGGGGGGAGGGAAGGTTATACAAGGAACCTTCGGCATAAAGGGAAAGAGGAGCTCAAGAGAGGTGGGAACATAGGAGAAGTATTTTTAAGGAACAAATGGGAAAAATGGGGCACTTTAATTGGAGAAACCATGATGGAAGGTTTAGAAAATGAGAGAGATAAATATTGCCTGGCTACTTTTTAAAAACCAGAGGGAACCATATTAATCAAATAACCTACTGACAAATTATACATACAACTAGCTCAAGGAATATAATACATCTCTAGGCAAGGTTTATCTGAGAATGTTTGGTCTTTGTCCAAGCTTTATCTACATAGCACATGGTAATTAAAAGTACCAGAATGGTGGAACTAACCTTCTTGGATGCTTAACAGCCATACTTTTTGGCCTATACTAATTTGGTCAGAGGGACATAAAGGACAGTTTTTGCTCCTTGCCCTTCTAGGTCAACTAAGTTCCAGGGGACTAGGACCATCTCTCAAATTGTCCTGTAACCGAAGTGCGTCAGCTGTCAAGGAGGCCATGAAGACCCCACCAAATGGATATGAACCAGTGTCCAGCCTAAAAAGAGGAGGGTCAACACAGAAGAAACATTTCCTCCATGCTTCCAAGTGAAGCCAGCCATGGTCGAGCAGGACCTTTGACTTATCATCTCATAGATGGAACTGGTAAAAGAAAGGAGCCAGGGACACCTCCCAAACCCATGTGACCCCTGAGGTACAGATCCTCAATGGACCGTAAGTGTAAAAATAATTTGGTTTATCTGGGCCAATCATAAGGTCTTAAACACCCAAAAGAAATGTATAATCAAAGACTAACAGGATCAATATAACTTTTTAAGAGTCCATGTGTATAGATAAAGCTACATAACAAGAAACAATGCCAGACAGGATATACTTTCTTTCAGTTGTTGGCCAGGGTGGCCCAAAAGACTCCCAGACAGTAACCCAGCACAGAATTGAGAAAATGGAACAGCACACCCAAATATTATCTAAAGGAATATTGGCAACTGATTGGTGCTAGATGAGGAAGAGCTGATCTTCCTAAAACAAGGAACTCCAGATAGGCTGACTAGATTCAGTGGATGGACAAATACTGGAGGACATCTGGGGGCGCCAAACAACACAATGGACAGTAACAGTGGTTACAGAGTATATGGGCTCCAATAGTGGTGGAGGTGGACTATGGGAGGGTGCCATTTGGGATGTGGGTATATAGATGAAGAAGATTGTTTGGGATGTTCTGTATGATATGCACACAAAAAAATCAACAAATAAAAAATGAGTTATATCTGAGGATGAAGCATAAAAAATTGCTCCATGTTAATTAGTAGAGGTGAAACACATTACCATTGAAATCTACTCAGTGATTTTATATCCATGCTCAGATGGATCTCAGAAAGTAACCAACTTGACTAATAATAATCAGATACATAGTGATTAGAGACACATGTGCAAACCTCTAAGTGTTAGTAGCGTTAAAAATGGGTTTTTCCTGTATAAAACAGTATATTTTAAAATGAAATGAAGATCTTTTTAAAAGGTTAAATTTTCATTCAATTTTATGTCTTATAGGGTTTATACTGAGTTAAATATTGTATAACTGTATTGATTCAATTTTGAACCTAAAAATGTACAGCAAATATTGAAAGATATGCATCTTTGCTCTGGAAATTGTTTTTGAATATGCTAATGTTGTAATGAAATGCTTCATTAAATAAATAATTTTAAATCATGTGGTTATTAAATAAATAATTTTAAAAAAGAATAGTGACAATGGACAGAATAAACTTAATAATTTCATTGGGAAACAGGGAAATAGAAGTAAGGAGAACCTCAGACATATTTGGCCCTCAGCAATACTGGAGCCCTGTGCAGCAAGCATTGGAAAAGACAGTGACATTCTCTGAATCTACTCACCAAGAAGGAATTTTTCATTCAAAACTGCCTGTGCCTCTTTCCTCTGACTTCAGAGAAGACTGATTTTGTATACACTTCTCCTTTGCCATATCTGAGATGGCTACTGGTAGCTCCATAGCTTTCAAAGTTGCCTCTTGCTTATGAAAGTTGAGGGACTCATAGAAATTCTTAAATTTTAGCCAATTTTTTGTCTTTCCAATCTGGATTCTTGGTTCTATGGGCAATATACGTTTTTCAAAATATTAACAGATGTTTGAACTCTTTGTTCCTAACATTTCCATTTTAGAAAAGCTGTTTTATATAATAACCTTCGATCCTACATAATTTTTCTCAAACACTTTTACATCTTAAACTAGTTAATGCTCTCTTAGGGGGTAGCATTGTATTTGAAGAGAAAGGTGCCACTAGTACTGTGATTAATCCCAGAATCAAGGTTTAACTTTACCTTTGTTACCATAGTTGCTAAGGTCAGAGCCTGGGATTCTCAATAAGCCAATTAAAGAAACAATAGTGAAAAATGAAGAAATGAGATTTATACAGTGTGGCCATATTGATAAGATGAACAAATATACAGGTCCAGTGACCCTCATGTCATCTTCTGAGTCTTGACATAAAGTTTAGGTTTAAATAGAGGACAAGAGGCATGAAAAACTAAGCAACCCTTGTAAAGATGTGGCCCTATCCACTATTGGCCCATTCTGTCTTGTTTCCAGTTTCTCTTACAAGGTGATCTAACAAGCTGTTGGAACAGGGAGCTGTCTGTTTCTAGGAGCTGTTTCCTACCTAGCTGATGGTAAGGTTCAGCCTTATCCTTCTCCCAACATGTGATTCCTAGAAAAATCCCAATGTTTTGGAGGCCATTGTTTCAATAATCTGACAGCTAAAGAAACATAAGTGTCCCTTTGGAGTATTTTCATTCCTGTCAGCATGGCCATACCTTCAGCTTTGTTCCTTATTGTTTGGTGTACAAATACGTGTGTTTTTAACTTCTACAGGCCCAGTCTCTGGATTTCCTTTGTTGCATTTTGTTGCAAGCCAGGCTGATTCTCACCTACCTCCTATATTTTGCAAAATGCTAGAGTAGGGTCAAAACACATTCTTTTTCTAAAGCATCTCAACTACATCACTTGATTCATTACAGCTGACAAAGGCATGGTCCAACTTTTGAAAAACAGCACATAATATTTTGATCAAATGCTTCCATATTGTTTTCTTTTTACTATTATTGCATTTCCTGCCATTATAATTCTAAGACAATGACAAACATATTTTAGGTTTTTGTTTTGGAAGCATTCCACTTCTTGTATCAGATTATCCATGAGTTAAAGAAATGTTGTGCAAAAAATGGTAGATCTCAGTAACTTAGATATGGAATATACTAGGGATAATTCTAGCACAGAATAAAAGACACAGAGGAAAGAAGGTACCCACATAGGAAATCATGGGAATCAGGCCCAAAAGGATGCAAATCACTTCCACTTCTACTGTACCTTATTATTTATTTATTTATTTATTATTTATTTTTTATTTAGTCTTTTTGAGACATGGTCTCTGTGTAGCCCCAGCTGGCCTGGAATTCACTATGGAGACCAGGCCGGCCTTGAACTCACAGAGATCTGCCTGCCTCTGTCTCCCGAGTGCTAGAATTAAAGGCATGCACCACCATGCCTGGGTGCCACTTCCCCTCGAGAATCAAGACCTATAGTATATAACATTGAGGAGGAGTTAGAAAAGGAGTCTAGCCATTCACACAGGGTACAATGTAGTCCATATCTTCTAAATAATAGTGATTCACTACAGGAGAATTTAATTACTTTGAACAAAATGTCACATGGGCCTTACAAATATTGATTAGCCCAATATTCTACCTATACTGATTTGACTGAAGAAAAAAATGTCCTTTCCCATAAAACAAAGAAAATTGAAAGTATCTCCAATGTTGCAAAATTTAAACTTGGCTCAGTTTTTCTTTCCTTCTATATTATTCCACTAAACAAAATGTCTTTCTTCTGAGGATGGGTTGGATAGTATTATGAGTGAAAAAATATCAAATTGTCTTTTCCTCTGTACCTTCCACAGAACTTTGTAGACTGTGTTAGTATATTTCTGTTACCTCCTAAATCTTTCTTTCCTATTGTGACTCCTTTCCTGTTGAATGAGAAATACCCCTATAGCTCAAGTATTTGAACATTTGGTTCCCAGTTGGTGGCTCTTCTTGGGGAGCTTTGGGGGGAGGGAGTGCAGTCTTGATGGAGGGGGGTGGCCTTTGAGAGTTCATAGCCTCAATTTCAGTTCCTTTTCTCTTGTTTCTGTTTGTGGTTAAATATATGCTCTCTCAACTTCATGATTTGGTCTCCTGTTACTATCCATTCTTTGCCATTATGGACTCCCCTTCTGGAACCATAAGCTAAAATTAATGTTTTCTTCCAAAATTCCTTTTGCTCATGTATTTTTTTCACAGCAACAGAAATGTAGTCAATTAATTGAGTGCAATTACCCTAATATATTTTTGGCATCTTTTTTCTTTTTCTCATTCACTTCAGAAGAGATGACATAGCTTATTTAGTTGGTTCTTATTTAGAAAATCATCCAAAGAGTTATGATATAGAAGCTATGATGCAGAGTTCTCAGACATGTTCAGCTCACCATCCTTCTTCCTCCCAGCTCTGTGAGAAAACCTCTCTTTTTGATGCAACCGTGGAAGTAGACAGGCATCTTCTGAGGGTACAAACTGCTGTGATCTGCAGCTTTGGAAGTGTGATTTAACTAGTCACTTAGCATACCATTTGCTTTTGCCATCTGAGAAACATTAAAGAATAAGTATCTGTAAAACAAATTAAAGATTATAATTTATATATGGAGTTATAAAGCTTTTTCTTAGAGCCAATATTTTGCAGTCTTAGACTTCAATGTGTGAGCAAGGTGAATTATATGTAAACTTAGAGTACTTGTTGTTGCTGTTAAGGTATGGCCAAGAGGGTTTACATTTCAGTAGCTAATCATTTATTTAAAAGTTTTTACAATATCTACAGGCTAATGGAAATTATAGCAATGAGTTATTCAAGCTTGAGGAAACAAAGGGGAAGGTAACCCTGGAGGTGCAACAGAAAAGCAAACAGAATTTATCACTCACAAAGTAGCATGGAAAATAATTCTTACAATAGTTCAGTCATGGTGGGCTGAGAAATATTTATTTCCTTTAAGCTCAAAAAAGCCCGAGCTCTGTAAAGTTCTATTTCAAATTCTTAATACTGTAATCAGATGTACAATGCTAGATCACCTATGAGTCAGGAAGTGAATTTGAAGGCATCAACCCTGGGTAAAGACAGCTCTTCACAGACTCAAGAAAAATACGATATTCACAGCTTAACTTGCAGATACCACCTTTATTGCCTTTACACTTGAGAAATTTATAAAGTTTGAAAGTGGAGGAAAGGTGATGTCTTGAGGATATTTCAAGCCCTTAGTGCACAGGGTGAGTAGAAACATATAGTGTAACTGTAATATAACATTTCAAGTTATGTATCTGCCTACAATGATTCTCTAATGGACACAATGGGAAACTGATATAATCTCCAATATTCGGGTTTCTTAAGCCTTAGAAAATTCAAATCCAGAAGTAGTGTGGTGTTGTCCTCATGATAAAGTATAAAATGCCAGTGTTCCCAACTTTCTAGTATCCAGGCTCTTTAAAATGTGACTTATTAGATACTTTTTCAGATATCTTTCATGTGAATGGAACATTGTGAACAATTCTGATCAGTGGTATGAAAAGAACTGAGTTCTCTGATCAGATTATAATTGCTTAAAACCAATAGAAAAAGAAAAGATTCAAAATGTGTGAGTGAGTTTGTGTGGTGATTTGAATGAAAATGTCTCCCATAGGCTCCAAGTATTTGTAGATTTTGTCCTCAGGTGATGGCACTGTTTGGGGAGGTCTTAGAAGGTGTGGCCATGATGAAGGAAGCATATCACTGGAGGTGGGCTTAGAGAGTTCTTAAGTCTTGCTGGGTCTTGCATCACTCTCTGCTTCCTGTGCCTGCTTGAAGATGTGAAAGCTTAGCTTCTGCTCCTACTCCAGCCCCTTTGCTGCCATGCCTCCCTACCATGATGGACTCTTACCCTTTTGGAATTGTGAGCTAAATAAACTTTTGCTATTATAAGTTCCGTTAGTTATGGTGTTTCTATCACAGCAACAGAAAAGTAACTAATACAGCTTGAAATTAAATAACATTATGAGCTATTGCCAGACACCAAAATAGGAATGTAAAATTACCTTGAACTAAATGATTATGAGAAGATAATGATAGAGAGAAATAAAAACCACTCGTATAAGGATATTTGATAGTTTTACAGATGTGGCATTTAGAAATAGTATGATAGGAAGCATTTTTTTTTAATTTATGTGTTTCTGTGTGTGTGTCAGTGTGTGGGTTTGTACACATGAATGAAGGTGCAAGCAGAGGCCAGAAGAGGACATCAGATCCCCTGTAGCTGGAGTTGTAGGTAGTTGTGAGCCATCTGATATTGGTGCTGACACTTTAACTTGAGTTGATTGCAAGAAAAGCAAGTGCTTTTGACCACTGGGTCATGTCTCCAGCCCCTAGGAGGCATAGTTAATAAACATATCTAAAAATCATTAGTGTACAAATGGAAAAACATATTGCTGTCTTCAGCATATGAAAGAAAATCAGTCCAGACTTTTTAAATGCTTAAATATAAGAATCTTAAGACTTCCAGAATGTGCTAAGTGTGGTATTATATGGCTATTTTTTAGCACCTTGAAGGTGGAGGCAAGAAGATCAGGAATTCAAGGTCATCCTTAGCTACACTGTGAATCAAATCAAGCTGTGCTACATGAAACCTGTCTCAGAAAACCAAAAGAACAGTAACAAAACAAAAAAACAAAAAAACAAAACAAAAGCATAAATAAAACAAAAAATTCTATAATGAAGTGTAAGAAATGTTTTTTTTTTTTTTCCTGAGAATAGGAAAGGATTATCTAAAATAAATCCAAAATGTGTTAATAATGAAAATGTTTTATACATTCTGGTTTATTAAGATACAAATCATTTTTATGAGAACATGAAATTTTACATAAACATCATTTAACATTGTCATATCTTAAAACTGTTTAGTTTAATTATCTCATTACTATCTGCTGATGAAGGGGAGTTAATAGGGTCCCCCTTGAGGGTCCTTGGTCTCATTCATAAAATAATTAAAGAATAGACTCAAACAAAAGATTTAGGACAATTTTATTATAATTTAAGAGAAAAAAAATCCTCACAATGGGCAAGCTGTAATCTCAGCAACTGCCTTGACGAGGAGAATGGAGAGGGGAAGGAAAAAAGCATGTAGCCATGCCCCTTTAGAACTGTCATGGAAGACAGACAGACACTTGACAGCCTGGAGAGGAGAAGCAAGGTGTAGAAGAAAAAATAAAGAAACCCAAAACACTGGGGCCACACAAAGTATTAAGGAAAGCATGGTTAGAAAAGAGATGTTAAGAAGAAAAGGAAAGACTTATGAGAACCACATGACTACAACCCTGGTCCACAAAAAATTGCAATAAGAGGCAGGGATTCAAGGATTCCTGGCAGGAAAAATTCAGCATCTCATTAAGAGAGTGGATATTCTCCCCATCTATTCAGCAAAACTTAAGGTCAACCCACATTCCTAAGGGTGGTCCTATAACCAGGTGATTGGTCAGTGAAACTGGCAATTTAGATCTTTATCCAGACCAGAGAATCTTAGTCTTGATCAGTTTTATGGTGTTTAGTTTTGTTGGTTGGTTGCTTTTTGCTACTGTAACATTTTAACAAAAGTTGTATCAATTGACCAATAATAAAAGATGCTAGTACTTATTACTATCACAATTAAAATATTTCTCATATGCACATAAGAGGACATGTGTAGGTGATATAGAAAAGAAATGAAATAGACGGGAGTATTGAATAAAGTTTTTGAAAATGCGGTTTCATTGGAGCTAATAAAATAATTAAGTTACATTTTTTTAAAGTTTAAAAACAGTACAATCCTGAGGACTATCAACATGTTTGAGAATGGCTTGGTCCACAGAGGGGTCATTTTGCCAAGTAAGAGGTCAGCGTGTAACTTGTATGCAAGAACTGCGAATAACTAACTTTGATGAGGAAAATCAAGCATTTCTGACCACTGAGAAAAAGGAAAATCCCTATTTAACATTCTTAAGCAATGTGTACGAGAAACAGAAATTAAGATTGAAAAGCCTATTCCAAGAAACCTGGCATTGTCTGATCCAAAACCCAATACAAAGAAATGAGAGTAGGCCCTTTGGCACACTTGTGTGTAAGAATTAAAGATCACTGTCACTCAAGTGAGATATGATTTCTTTCGGCACCCAGCTCAGATGTGTTACATAAGATAGATGGGGTTTTTCATTTACTAAGAAGACACAAAGTTGGGGATAGGGGAGTGGGGAGGGTAGTAGGGTGAGGGTAGAGATGGTGGGGAGGTCTGAACATAATCAAAAGTCATTGTATGAAATTCTTAAATCAAGAAAATAGCTCTTAAATTTAAAAAAAAGATTGAAAAATGAAGTTTGTCATGGATTCATGAAAATAAATTAGCTATAAACACTACTCTAGGGAGCTTGTGTTAGTTACTTTTCTGTTGCTTTGATAGAAACATTGACAAAAGTAACTTATAGAAGGAAGAGTTAATTTGAGGCTACAGTTCTAGGGTAATTTCAGTCCATTGTGGTGGGAAACATGGTGGCAGGAGGAGGAGTGGAAGCTAAGCTCTCACATCTTCAAGCAGGCATGGGAAGCAAGCAAGGCTTAAGCACTCTCTCAGCCTGTCCCCAATGACATGCTTCCTTCAGCTTAGCCACACCTTCTAAGACCCACCAAAACAGTACCACCAACTGGGGATAAAATGTCAAAATACTTGGAGCCAAGGGGGGACATTCTCATTCAAACCATCAATTCCACTCCCTGCCCGCATAGGCTCATGACCATATAAAATGCAAATGAATTCTGTCTATCCTTAAAAGTCCCCATAGCCTTTATGAGTCTCAAAGCTACTTAAAAATCCACAGTCCTAAGTCTCTTTTGAGATTCAGGGAAATCACTTAATTGTAAGCTCCTGTAAAATCAAAAGACAAATTACATGCTCCCAACATACAATACAACTGAATACACATTACTATTGCAAAAAGGAGGAACAGAAGCATAGTGAAGAAATACTAGACCAAACAAGACCAAAAACCAGCAGGGAAAACTCCAAATCCAATAGCTGTATGTCCAACTTCTAGGACTTTATTTCCAAACAGCTTAGATGGCTCAGCTCCTCCAGCTTTGCATTCTCTCAATTGTTTAAGTACAAATCTCTGGACCTCTCCTTAATCACTTGAATTGCCTCATCAAAGGGATCTTCCCCTTCAGCACATGCCTCAGCTCTAACATTAATCTTCCTAGTGCTCTTTTTCAATCAAAACTGTAGATTCTTTCTGTGCCATTTGCTCTTTTTCACTGTAGATGGTTCCAAGGGGCAAGAGTCTATCATGGCAGGAGACATTTGGCAGAGGTGGATGGAACTGGAATGGAAATTAAGCTCTCACATCTTCAGGTAGGCAACTCAAGATCTGGTAAGGCTTAAGAGTTTTCTAAGCTTCCCCCACTCCCCCCAGTGATGTGCTTCCTCCATCAGAGCCACACTTTCTAAGACCTCCCAAAATAGTACCACCAACTGGGTACAAAAGTGTCCAAATGCTTGGAGGCTGTGGGGGACATTCTCCTTCAAATTATCACAGAGCTAAAGTTGTCAGTGTTTCACAAGTTAAAACTTAACCCTAAACATAACCCCAGACCTAATCCTAAAACCCACCCTAGCCTAAAACTTCACCCAAACTTCAACACAAAACCTACCTCTATCCCTTACCCAAACACTAACCCTAGGTCTACCCCTAACTCTAACACTAGCCCTAATCCTAACCCTAGTCCTAACCCTAATGATAATGCTAACAGTAAACAGAATCCTAGTCCTAGTCCTAATCCTAAACTCTAACCCTAAACCTAAGACTAAACCTACCGTAACTCTAATTCTAACTAAACCTAAATATAGACCTTCTCCTAAGCCTACTCCTAACAATAAACCTAACCCTAGCCCTAACCTTAACCCTAACCCTAAACATAGCACTAACCCTAACCTGACCCCTAACTCTAATACTAACCCTATATCTAAACCTATCCCTAAACCTAAACATAACCCTAGCCCTGGCCCTAACCCTAACCCTAGTTTTAACCCTTGCCCTAAATACATACATAACCCTAACCCTAACCCTAGCCCTAGCCCTAAACCTAAAACTAAACCTAACCCTAATCCTAACCCTAACCCAAATGCAAGCACTAGACCTAACCCTAACCCTAACCATAACCATAACCATAACTATAACCCTATCCCTAATCCTATCCATAACCCTAACCCTAACCCAAAACATAACCCTAGGCCTAAACGTAATCCCAAACCTAGGCTAAACCTTTCCCTATCCTAACCCTAAACCTAGCCCTAGCTCTAAACTATATCCTAACACTGATCCTAACCCTGATCCTAACTCTAGCCCTCACCCTAAAACTAACACTAGCCTGAAACAGAGCCCAGACCCTAAACCTAACCTTACCCACATGTGCTGGAGAGCTTTAGTGTTAACTTGACACACCTGGGTTGAGGGAGCCTCAACTGGTGAATTGCCTCCATTGAAGTAGCCTGTGGCTATGTCTGTGGGGCATCTTTTTGATTGTTGAGTGCTGGGGGAGGGCCCAGGCCACTGTGGATGATGCCACCCCTGGGCAGGTGGGCCTGTGTTGCATAAGAAAGCAGGCTGAGCAGGGGTGAGGGGAACAAGCCAGTAAGCAGCATTCCTCCATGGTCTGTGTTCCAGCTTCTGCTTCCAGGTTCCTGCACTGAGTTCCTACCTTAGGCTCCCTGATGAACTGTGACCCAGGAGATGTAAGATAAAATAAACCCTTCCTACCCCAAGTTGGTACTGGTCAGAGTATTTTGTCACAGCAATTGAGAAACAAAGTTAAACACCCTAACCTTAACCCTAAATCTAGGCCTAATGCTAACTCTATAATGTAATATGGCTTAGAAATGCTACAGATATGAATGACAAGAAAAAAAGTGTTGTGTGACATTTCCTAGGGAGATGGGAGCAAACATCTACCTACCACAGATAAAGAACCAAGAGCAGGTCTAAATAAGTCTTCTATCAAAGTACAACTAGGGAGTTTATTGAGGTTGTTTACAGAAGAATGGACATGGGGTTTCTTACAGAAACATGAGTTATTGAAAGCCAGCTGTATCACTGCATTGGTGGCAATTCATGAAAATTGCATCCTTGGAGTTATCTGCACAGGTTCTAGGCAGCTCACTTGGTTGGAGGGTCTCTTCAGCAATTGTTCCGTCTTATGTAACCTTGTATAGGGGCTTTGTGAATCTTGTAAACTTCACCTTTCTCAGTTCTTATGTTTATTAGTGAGACTTACTTACTTCCTGAGTCTCAAACTCTCCTTTCTGTGTCCAGGATGGAACGTTTTGTTTAAGAGAAAATTGCTGCATGACACTGCACACGACTCTGGAGGCTTACATGCATTCTTCCCTATCTTCTGCAATATTCTCTGTACTTTGGGGGGTGTGATATAGATGTTCGGTTACTTTTTTCCATCTACGGCTGAATATTGGCCCACTATGCCATAGCAGTAGTAACTTAATCTCAAAACATAACTAGTTATGAGTCTCTATAGTACTACCTCCTGGTTGTAAAAATAGAGGCTGGCAACAACAGTGATCTATGGGCATAAGAAAAAGTTTTTAGACTGCAATTTGATAGGTACATCATATGCATTTACTATAACAGCAGCATTAACCTCTCACTAGGGCCCATGATCTTTCCAAACAATGGACTTCTGTCTGAACGTATAGCATCAGCTGTGAGTTCTCTCCTGTGGAGCAGGTCTTAAATCCAGTTGCAAGGCAGTTGGTTGTCCACATTTACTTGGGCAGCTATTTTCCCAGTGGGCATATCTTGCTTGATGTATTGTTGCGGTAGCATGCAAGGTCCATAGATGAGCAAGATTGTTGGTGACAATTCTTTGCTAACAGCTTTCACGGTGCTGTCTGTGGCAATAATCGTTACGCTATGTCTCAGTGGCTTCCCTGGTCAACAACCTACAAACAACCTATAAAAAGTTACTCCATCCCTGGAAATAGGATTTTCATTCAACAACCTTATAGTTTCTGAGAGTGCCTTTTTATATTCATGTACCTTTTAAGACATTTACACACCTTAATAATTGTTTTTGCTCTTTTCCAGATGCTTTTGAAAATGTGTAAAACACTCAAGGATTAGCATTATGTAAAGAAAAAGAAAATTCTACATAATAGTGGTGGACACACTCTCTCAAATCCCATCATCATCCATTCCAAGTAAGAGCCAGTTAGTTTTGGGTGGCTAAAGAGGTATTAGAAAGCACCAAACAACCCCATCCTCTGGACCAATTGTTCTGTCAAAAGAGCAGTGTTGAGGAGAGCAACATGAATGAGAGACATTCATTACACTGTCTAGAACTCCATGACCTAAAACAGTCTTGCCTGAGCCTCCTCCCCTGGAGAACTACTGCTGTCCCAAGGATGCTGTGCATAGTCTTACCCTGGTGGTTTCAGGAAGGCTGGCTTTCACTGCTCAGCCAGTTTAGGCTCAAGGGTTGCAATTTAACCTGCTGTGCCTGGGAGTCTGTTGTTCATGTAAATAGCTCCCAGTCAGTCCTGTGCACTTTGTCTTTAAAATCAGCAACACCCCTGGGTTGAGTGAACAATCTCCACCTCCAGTCTACATTATACTACATACTGCAAGGTGTAACTGCCTGCCTCTTGGATAGACTTCATCTTTTTTACTTCCATTATTTTATCATTTGTGTCTTCTGTGAACTGCTCCTCTGGTTTTAAGCCTTTCCCAAAGCTCAGTAGCACATTTGGCTTTTTGCTGATTTTTTCCCTTAGTAACTCCAGCTCAACACAAATCTTCCTATGTTTGCCCTTCGTGTTGTAGAAAACCCCTTCATCTGCTTTGCTCTTTCTCATTCCCTCTCCATTGTTTTAGCTTTCAGAATCTTGCCTTCTAGTCTAAATAATTCAGAGCTAACAAAGCAATTCGTATTTCCTAAGGATTGCATCTCATCATGGGGCACCTTAAAGCCAGTAAGCTCCATACCAGTCCAGACATCCCTGCTGGATCGATTTATTAATTCTTTTGAGAGCTTAGTCCTATAAGGTCCAATGAACTGGGCATCAAATACTACCTCTCTCATATTCTGTTCCTTCAGTAATGCCTGTTTTTCCTCAGTGTCTTTTAGTCTGTGATATTTGTGGGGCCCTTAACCAATCGTGATCAAGTCTTTATAATGGGTCCTATGACCCAGTCCACCAGGGACTGATTTCCCTTGCACTACCTTAGATTATGCAGCCTTTTTCTCAGGGAGGTATGAATAATTATTTTATTCAGTTTTTTCTGTTTCCAAAACACTCAGAATTATCTCATTCACCACAGTATTCCACATCCAAATAAGTTAGACTGTGAGAGACTCCCATATTTGTTTAAAAGTCTTCTCCAACACAAGCAGTTCAGGTCAGAAATACTTTCTGACTCTCAAAGTCTCTTGCATATGATCATTCTTAAAGCCCTAATCAAATGACTTTCCCTTATTCCTAATTAAAGGTCAGATTTGGGAGATACCTTCTGTCACCTTTACCTTTCTTTCTCTTCATTATCTGATGGTGACATGGGGAGAAAGAGCACCCCCTAGATGGCTCTTAGTCTCATTCATAAAAGAATTTGAGAATGGACCCAAATGAGGACTTTTAGGATAATTTTATTAGAATTTTAAGGAAAATGCTCCATGCAGGCTAGAGGGTGGTAATCTTGCCAGCTGCCTTGGAAAGGAGAATGGAGTGGAAAAGAAAGCCATGAAGCCATTCAGGTTTAGAGCTGCATGGAGGTCATACACATGGCTGACTGGAAGCCACACGGCTGGGAGAAGCTTTAGAGAAAAAGTAAAGAAATGCAAGATGCTAGGGCATCCCAAAGCATTAAAGAAAACATGTTTAGAAAAGGGATATGAAGGGAAAGAGATTATACTTTTCTGAAGAAATCAGAAAAGCAGGAAGACTTACAGAGACCTATATGTCTGTGGCTGGGTCCAGGTGTACTGCACTGGGAGGAGGGGTTCCAGGTTAGAAAAATTCAGTACTTCATTAATGCACTAGGTATTCCACCCATCTATTTAGCATAGCTTAAGGTGAACCTGACTTCCTAGAGATGGTACTACGACCAGATGATTGACCAGTAAAACTACAAAGGTAGGTATTTCAACAGATAGTCTAGAGATTTTACAGTCTTGACCAGTTAAACTTATGGGGCTATTTGGTATTCTAACTTTTCCCATGGGTTCCAAATTTTGGGGTTCCAAGAAGGACTCTTTAGCAAAGATTTAACTTATATTATTTTTCCTTGCATCCTTCCAACTATAAGAAGTATCTGAACAACATCTACATCTCAGCATTTCTTTTTATTATCCTTGTCAAATCAGAGACTTGCAAAAATTAGCATCCAGATGTCTTTTCCCCATTGTAATTCCTCCCTTACACAAGCACTTTCCTCCTAGGCAACCTGGGTTACACATCTTATGATACATAATAGGAATGGCTAAACCAGTGCTACGACAACTCCTGACAATCTCATCACGTGGATGCTGCTCTCGGGTCTGCAGTACATTCTCTAGTTCTGTAATGGTTTGTAGGGTATTCTTGGGGAAGAACCTTGTGATTTTTGTAAGTTTCAGGAGTTCCTTGAAACTGTGAGAGGCTTGTTTACTTCCTGAGTCTTAAGCAGTCTCCATCCAAGGTAGAATGTTTTAATTTAGAAAATTGCTTTGCAACAGGTGATATTATTATCTGAAACCTGATGAAGGCAAAGAATAATGGTCCTGGTGGGAATGAGGTTCTTTTTTTTTTAGATTTTTAAAAATTTAGTAAAAATAGTTTATTTGTCTTTGTATTTTTTCTATCATTTACTGACACAGCATTGATACAGAGGACTGGGTTCAGTTTCTAGTAATAATGCGATAATGCGGTTCCTAAGTAGAACTATCAACATTCTCTCCCTCTTAGATATTTTAAAGAGACGCTAATGTCCTCCTTTTGACTATCAAACTTGAAAATCGCCACTGCCACCATCTTAGCCAACTGGAATTTCCTCAGGAAAATGATGCTAGAAGAAAATTCTGGAGTATGGCATTAGTTAGGGGGACAGCTTGTCTCCCAGACTATGCTAATAACTTGTGATACCATCTTGCAGAAGAAACTGGAGTTCAGACAATGAAGATATGTGAGATCATAACTTGACAAAGAATACTTAGCTATGCATACCTTGTGGCTAACAATTAAATTTAAACCATATTAACATCCAAAGATAGTCTTGGGGGCAAACACTGAGCCTATTTGTTTCTCTTCCCAATGTGGTCACAGTGAATAGATCGTCATTTCTGCATTGATTGATTATTTAATTGGCCTATTGAGGACAAGTGGCCAGGTCTGTGTTGTTAGGACTGTCAGAGCTCAGACTCTGAATCTCCACTAACAATTAGGAGAAATAATGGCTAGGAAAAAAGACCACATTTTTAGTGTCAGCCATTCATAGCAGATTACCCTCAGGGGAGAAGAAAGACTGAATCAACCCATAGAGCTGCTGGAGTCACTTTATTCCAGAGACTTTTCTTAGCTTCCCACTTCCAGCAGCCTTAGCTGCTCTATTTGATAAAACAGAGAAACAAATATTTAGTTCATGTTTTGTACTCTTGAGAAACTTTGACCCTTAATAAGCTTCTTCACAATTAGTGCACACTGGGCATTGCCTTCCTTTTAGTTTTGAGATTCCATTAGCCTGCTTGGATTCTTTGAGTTCTATTTTTATGAAAAGATGTATTTTGTATCTTCTTATGTGTCCATCTCTCTCTCTCTCTCTCTCTCTCTCTCCACATATATTTAGGTGCACAGGGAGAGTAGAAGAGAGTGTCAGATCCCCTGGAGCTAGAATTACAGGTGGTTATGAGCCACCTGGGTATGAGTGCTCAGAACCAAATTGGAGTCCCTTAGAAAAGCAGCAAATGCTCTCATCCACTGAGTCATCTATTTACCCTCTCCTTAGGCTCTTTTTGAAAGGTGACTATCATGTAGAGACAGGCTTTGTCTTTCAGAGTTCTAAATGTTTTAGTTCTGTAGAACTATTTGATAGGTCATGCCATTTGCAATGGTGGATTTTTCATTTAAGGTGTTTGGGACAGCATTGAGCCACTGGAGTTCTGTTGAGCCATCTGACACAGAGAAACCAAGAATGTTGAGGGGGTTCTACTGTGATTTGTATAGTCATAAAAAATGTTAACTTTTTATTATTTTGATGTCCAGTAGGGAGAATTCTACCTTACTAATTGTTGTTAGTTTTTATTGTTGACTTGACACTACCAAGAGTCATCTGAAAAGAGAGAGTCTCAACTGTGGGAATTTACAGATTGGTTTGTGGCCATGTCTGCAAGGAATTGTGTTGATTGAAGACTGTTGGAGAGCTCAGCCCACTGTAGATGGCACCATCACTAGACAGGTATGTCTGAGCTACTGAAGAACAATAGCAGAGAGCAAATTGTTCAGAGTGTTTTTTCACAGTAAGAGAAAAGCAACTAGAACACTAGTCTTTTGTAAACTTTGTATTGTTTCTAAGGCAGCATGGGGAAAACCTTAATCTGTATCTAGAAATCTTGGATTTTTTTTTTTTTTTTTTTGAGACAGGGTCTCACTATATAGCTGTGGTTGGCCTGGAACTCACTATGTGCACCAGGCTGGTCTTGAACTTACAGAGATCTGCCTGCCTCTGGCTTCCAAGTGATGGTATTAAAGGTGTGTGCCACCACACCTGGTTACATTTCTTTTTTGAACTTTTTGCAGACTGAAATTATCATTCTTGGAATGCCTAATTTAATATATTTGTATATATGAATTTATATATTTAGGGGACATTTTGAACTACATTGGCATATAGGAGTTGTTGCCTTTATTTTTTTCTCTTTTTCTTTGTATAAAAGATTATATAAAGTGCAGAAATATAGATGATTTTACAGTTTCTTCAGATAAAAATTTATAAGGCTTATAGAACAGATTTAAGGGCTAGAGAGTTGTTTCAGGATGTAAAGTGCTTCTTATGCAAGTGTGAGGACAAAAGTTTGGATCCCCAGAACCTACATAAAAGTCAAATGGGCGTGGCAGCCCAGATGCAATTCCATCACACAAAAGATAGAGACAAGGAATCCATGCAGCACATGGCAAGTCAGATTACCAAGAATTGGTGAACTCTGGGTTCAGCAAGAGATCCTGCCTTAATAAATAAGGTGGAGAGTGATTGAAGAAGACCCACATGTCAACTTCAGGGGAGCCACATGCACATGCACATACACATGTGAATACTCACATACAGAAACACACCCATACATATACACAAAAAAGATTACTACATGTATTTAGAATGATTATAACCAAAACGCTGTTTATAATGTATGCATGTGTTATTTATATTCAAAACAATTAAGAATTTCTAAAAATGTTTGCTATTCACTTTTAAGAAAATAGAAAAAGGATTACTTTAAAAAACAAAATGTTTTTTTTTTTATTAATTTTATCAAGCTTTTAATCAAGTCTGGGTTCATTTACGTACCTGTTTAGTATTACATTTTTTAAATGACCACTTATAAACAACTATATTATAGTGATTTTTAGTCTATTTAATGACCTATGTGTGTGTGACTAGAAATATGTAAAGCTGTATACCTGAACTTTATGTATTATGTGAAAATTTGCAGACTGAAAGGTATGTAAACTTAATACATTAAAAATGAGCAATAAGTGCTCTCTTTTAAACAAAATTCATTATGGACAACAGAATTCTTTTTACATGTCTGCTAATTTTAATCAGTATCATTCAGATGAATATCCTGTTATTGAAACAATATTGATATTTTATATTTTATATATAAGATAAACCTTGGTTTGTATCTTTTTGGTTTTACAGAATATGTATCTTGCTATTGTATAGTACAAGAGAGGCATATCAGAAAAATGAGTCTGTTTGTGTCCTTATGAAATTTGTGAGAGATGAAGAGTTGTGATATTTGTCGCTGCTATAGTGCTGAAAATTCTCAATTTGGTTTCCTAATTTGAAGCTGAACTAATGTACAAAGGACTTCTCTGTAGCCGTATGCAGTGATGCTATTTGTTGCTGGCTCTTTTATATGTATGTTATGCATCAGTTTCTAGATCCCATGGTTAAGAGACTATTTTAGAAAGCTGGTGTCCTCCAAACCAAAATTGTTAATGGTGCAAACTTTTGGCAGGCTTATTTTGCAATTTTCTTTTTGTATCATGACCATTCTCTTTAAGGAAAAAAAAAAAAAAGAAAGACATATCCTAGCACTGTTGACTCCACACAGTGCTTCCTAATAATTTCTGAACAAGGATTTCTGGAGATAAGTTGTGACTACAAATACTGATGAACTAATTAGAACTTCAGTGACATGGAGTGGTTGGAATGCTACAGCGAAATAATCTCGGGGCATCTTTAGCTTTCTTAGTGCCCATTTATTGCCCTCTGTCATACATGATCTAATATCTTTTTGACCATTAGGTAAATCCTTTGGAAAATGTGAACAGACTCCTAGTTACTACCAATCAAAGAGTTAAGAATGCTGTCAGATAGCATCTAAGGACTATCACAGAATTTTTCCTGCTTTGGTATAACACACCTATCTGATATACTCACCAATATATTTAAAAAGTGTGTTAGTTTATGAACTTCTTTGTTCTGTTACTATAAAATTTTATGAAATTGCTACTTCATTGGAATATGGTATTTAAGGAGACCTAAGTCAGTGTTCCTGGATCATGGTCACTCATATTGGCTCTATAATAAGCCACTTCTTTATTTCTTTATTCCTTTCATTACTGGACATTGGTAACCCAAGAACTAAATAAGAATTTCATTTTCAAACTAGTTTTCTTTAATCATTTGTTCCCATTGCCTGTATTTTTGTAAGTTTTTTGTCATTAGTTAACATTGTACTTAAACAAAAAAACCTGAGTATATCCTCGAGATACTGTGACATTATCCACAGGACAGAAAGAGTAGACTTCAGTTATACCTGACCTAAGAGTCACTTCTCTATACCTTAGTTCCTTAAAATTGGCCATAAAGCATTTTTTGATTGTCACAAAGTCCTAACATCTATCACTTACTACATGGGGCCAGATCAGACCAACCAGAACAGATCACATACCAGCAATACCACATGGTTAATTCATGAAGTCTTCAGAGAATATTTTTGACAGACAAGAGAAGGAAGAATGTCGTCAGAATCTAAAAGAAGACACATTGAGCAAGGTAAGACTTCTCTATAATCCCAGGACATGAGTGGCTGAAATTGTAGAATTGTGAGTTTGAGGCCAGTCTGAACTTTACAGTGAGACCCTATCTCAGAGTCAATAACAAAACATTTTCACCTGTGCTAGCATTTCCAAAAGTAACTAAGGACAAGAAGATATGGAGAAAAAGTGCTTATGCAGTTACCTGACACTAATTAAACCTGTTCTCGTTGTGGTTATTACTTGCATCTGTTTATGGCATTTATTTCAGAAAGAGGAATAGTTCACCTCAAGATTGAGGTATAAAAACAAAGAAATGGGAAAATGTAAACATCTGGCACGGAATGAAGATATTTTAAGAAGATACTTGTCCTTTTGTGTGCCCCTCTTCTTCACCCCCAACCCCTCTTCTGGCCCTACAACCACAGACAATGCATCTGAGAGAACTGTAAATTTCCCCAAGAATCTCATGCTGGGACAAAGAAATGCTGGGAGCCTGGTACCAAGCAGAAGTGTAACTTATCTCCCTGAAAGAAATTTCAAACAATGTTCATAATTGTCAGACTACTCTGTAGGAAGAGAATTGAGAATTGAGAATTGAGGAATGGGGTCAGAACTTGACTGGTTCTGCTGAGCTATGAATACCTCTTGCCCTCTTTTTAAACCTAAAACTCGCATCTGCCCAAAGATAGACTTGAGGATCACTAAAGCTCTTTTTCCTTCTTCCAAATGTGACCATATTGTATCAATCTTTTTCTCTTCTTCTTCCTTTGCTAACTTGTTTGTTTAGTGGAGTTATGTAGCCAAGCCTAGGTTGTTAGAGCTGTTGGGGTCCAAATTCTGAACCTAACACCTGTAGTAATAAAATAACTTCTTCCAATATTACTTTTCTTTCTAAAATAAAATTATAATTTATATGCTTATATTTTTAAACATTTATTTATTTTTATTTTATGTGTATAAGTGTATTGCCTGCATGTATGTAAGTGCACCCCTGTCATGTAATGTCCAAGAAGGTCAGAAGAGAGCATCGGAGATACTGGAATTGGAGTTATGCACAGTTGTTAACCACCATGTGGGTGCTGGGAGTTGAACCTGGGTCCTCTGCAAGAGCAGCCAGTACTCTCCATTACTAAACCATCTTTCCAGCCCATGCTTACATTTTAAAACAAATATATTACTTGTAGTGTGTTTCATATATATACTAGTTTGAGTTTGTTGTATATTTTAATTAATCAATTTTGTTTCCATTTCCACTAAATTTTAAATTCTGTGAAAGAAAAGTTCCCCAAAAGAACTCTTGCACCTTGGACTGAACTTCCTGCAAGGGTCACCAACTGATTATCATTCTGGAGATTGTGGAGACTTTGGAATGTTGCAGGTCCAGAGCCTACTTACCATTTATCTCAGGCCATTTTTAGCCCCCTAAACAGCCACTCCTTGCCCACTTCTGTTTCTGATCTAACATCCTGTGACTAACAGATAAAAATCTTTTAGAATATGTTAACTTAGCAGACCACCAGGTCTCACCAATCAAAAAACTAAGAATGCCATTAGATAGCATCTGAGACCTATAGTAAGACCCCTCCTGCTTTGCAATGACCCGCCTACTGAACGTATCCACCAATGTATTTGAAAAGTGTCTTGATTTATGATTTTTCTTTGTTTTGTTACTCAAAAAATGTAAGGCAACTGTTACCATGCTGCAACATGGAAATTTGGGGTAACATGAATCTGTGATCCAGGGCCATGGTTACTCATATTTGGCTCCAGAATAAACTATCTCTTATCCCCTTTGAGTTATGCTTTTGCGTTGACAATTCTACCATTTGGAAACCTGTACATATTCTTTATAATAGTAAGAACCAAGTTTGTGTCTTTATAATGTAGGAAGTAGTTTCACATACTTATGTTAAACAGCCCTATTCAAGACCATCACAGTTCAACTCAAGTCAGTATATGTCAGTGTTTTTGCTTCATTCAGGGAGGAACCACACATCTTACTTCATAAGCAGCAAAGTCGCTCAAATCACTTATTCTGACTCCATTTTTTTCTCTCTCGCAGGCACCTGGACATTCATGTACATCTGTATCAACATATCTCTATAACGCCATTGCAGTCATCCCCCATCCTCCCAATGCAGAGAACCATCCTTTAACTTGTGTCCTGGAACTTGTCCCTGCCACTTCGTCAGTGACATTCAATCTGTTAGTGATATATGTTCTTTTTTACAACATATATATGATATATATATATATATATATATATATACATCTATTTTTAGAGGAAGTTTAATAATTTTACACTAGTGGGACTGAACCCACGAATAAAAGGAATCAGACCCCTTTTTCAAGTTTGGAGAGTTTTTATACTCAAGTGAGGAATGCAATCAAAAGATACATAACATATACATGGTGGTTAAGTAAGATAACATAGGGTTGCAAAGGTAATAGAAATGCAAAGGTTACAGGAATGTGACTATGCCTCAGTGCAATTGGAGGCTAGAGCACAGCAACCTGTGGCAATCAGTTTTTGCTTTCTACAGTGTGGGTGTTGAGGATGAAACACGTCTTATCAGGCCTGGCAGAAAGACCCCCTATACACTAAGCCATTTTGCCTGGCTCCTTGATTTTCTTTTGATGCAGTTGGTAACACAAAGTATCTGTGATCATGAAGGACTCCAAGAACAGATGAGCATTCAAGAAGAGCCCAGTGCTGTTATAGTATCTGGAGCTATAAAGATGAGTAAGTAACATGCTTCTTAAGAGTTTACTACCACTGTTTATGCACTTCATTTATTGCTGTTGTTTGTCAACTATTTTTCTTGGTATATTTCTTGTTTTCATATACCTAGAGCTCTGGTTGTAATTTATACAACTCTTATAATAGAGCTTCATTTGGGTGGGGTCAAGTTTTCTGTATTCTGAGCAATCCACAAGTAGAGAGAAAAAGTGGCTAATGATGTGAAGACCCCAAAAGCTGTTCAAATGTTCAGTCGAAAAAGATAGTGTCATTTGACTAACAAGTGTCATCTTTCCTCTTCTTGTCACCATTATGATTCTGAAAAGGATAATGTGTCATTCTCATACTCAATATCCTCTGCAAGGATATTGAGTCTCCACTCTCAAATCTGAAAAATGACAACCAGTTTCTGAATTCTCTTTCTTGCCTTTTTTGACACATTCAACACACACACATTCAACATACATTCCTAAAGCCCTTTTCTACCTCCTCTTCAATACTGCTTCCCTCACCCCTAGGCTTTGTTTGACTTTTTAAAAGTGCTTTTCTGAAATTCCTTTCCTTAGTATCTTTGCACCATTCTCCCTGCATATTCCTGGTCTATTTTTGTATTCAAGTACAAATTCTATTCCCAGAAACATTTGTGAATGAAAGTTCCCCCCCAAATCATGCATCTTCAAACTGAACCTTTTGCAAGGCTAGAGCTCTGTTACTGTGAGGAGTTTAGAACACTGCAGGCACAGAGGCTAATTGGCAATTATCTTGAGCTATCTTTAGCCCCTAAATAACCATTCCTCGTCTACCTCTGTTTCTGACTTGACATCCTGTGACTAACAGATAACCTTTTGGAAAGTATTAACAGACCACCGGCTCCCACTAACCAGATGGCTAAGAATATCATCAGATAACATCTAAGACCTATAGTAAAAATCCCCTACCCCTGCTTTGCTATGACCTGCCTTCTGAGCATTCCCACCAATACATTTGAAAAGTGTGTTAACTTATGACTTTCTTTGTTCTCTTACTATAAAAACTTCAAGAAATTGCTACCTCATTGGAATATGGTACTTGGGGAACCTAAATCTGTGTTCCCAAATCACTTAAGTTTGGATCCAGAATGAACCAACTCTTTTATTCTTTGGAAGTGAGAGTTGTTCTTTCCTTGACACATCTTAAAAACTTCAAAGAAGAAATCGATTTAATGACTGATTTAATCCAACACAAACATTTTTTAAGAAAACTGAAAGCCTGTTACATTCCTGTAGTCTCAGCTGGAGTTCAAGAGGCTGAATATAGTCTCTTTCTACTTTTCTGGTTTTCCAAGTTAAAAAAAAAATAATCACAAGGGGCTGGAGAGATGGCTCAGTGGTGAAGAGTACTGGACGCTCTTCAAGAAGACCCAGGTTTGGTTTCCAGCACCTGTATGGCAGCTAACAAGTGTCCGTAACTCCAGTACCAGGGGAACTGACACCCTCTGCTGACCTCCCTTGATACTGCACATCACATGTGCACTTATATTCATGCAGGCAAAACTAGAGTCAACTGTGAAATGGGATCCTCAGCGGAGAAATTTTCTCCATCAGAATGATCTGGGGCTGTGTCTGTGAGGCATTTTCTTAACTGCTGATTGATGTAGTTGAACGCAGTCTACTACTACTGGGAGTACCACCCATAGGCAGGTGGGTTGGACCAAGCTGGGGGAACAAGCCAGTAAGCGGCTCTGCTCCATAGTCTCTGCATCAGTTTGTGCCTCCAAGTTCCTGCCTTGATTTCTATTGCCAGAGTTCTCACAGGGTCTCGGGCTATCAGACAAACCATATAATATATTTTTATGTGAATTTATTATAGTTTAAACCTCGGGGGGGGGGATGGAGACACTTAGACTAACACCTGGCACCCAGCTCTGTGCGGTCGGCCACCACAGTTCCAGATTGCTTCCGTGCCCACCCACAGTGTCCTTTAACTTTGGCCCATGCATTTTGGGCCCGCAGTCCCGCCCCAGGTCTTTTTGCGGGTGAGACGCAGGGGCCATCTTTACTCCATGTCCACCTCCGGGCGTGTTCCCCATGCCCACCACCGCCGGTCCTGGAGGTTCCTGGCTTCCATCACAAGATGGCACAGAAACCGTGCCCTGTCAATTCTCTGCAGCAGGCCCCACTCCTTGGAAGAACAGGCAGTTTGGGAGACAAATTCCCACCTTGACTTTTCTCAGTGATGGACTGTCACTTGGAAGAGTAAGATGAAATAAACCCTATCTTCCCAGAGCTGTTTTTGTTCAGTTTTTTATCACAGCATTAAGGACAAAAATTAGAATAACCCTTGGTTTAATTTTGCTGGTATCTTTAACTAGTCACTATGCTAAATTGTTTCAGGATTTATTTCTTAAAAAGTTCATGGGCAAATAGTTTGTTTATTGCTCAATCAAGAATACTTTAGTCCATCAAATTCTCAAGTTGTCAAAGAATGGAATCCTAATGAAGTCATAAGGAAATCAACTTAGAACCAGGCATGATGGCACATGCGTTTAATCCTAGCATTCAGGAAGCAGAAGCAGGTGAATCTCTATGAGAGTAAAGACAGTCTGATCTACATACATAGCAAGTTCCAGGCCACAAGCCAGGTTCGGGCTAAAGGGAGACCCTGTCTCAGAAAAAAACAAAACAAAACAAAAAAGAAAGCAACTTACAATTTGGAAGAGTCCTAAGTCAGTGGATTTTGTAATCATTGTTTTAACACTGAAGTTATTTTGATGCATTATAGTTCTCATCCAATCACAACATGTTGCCATTGGGGCATGCTTTACAAATTGTGGCCCTAGTTTTACTGTGTTCTTTCATCAGAATAAGAAAAATGAGACTGAAAATTAAATTACTATTTATCTTAGGACACACAGTGCCATTTTTAGACATCCAAAAATGGAGGCCTATTCTTCTGACATCTAGTAAATACTTTAGGATATGTTTTCCATGAAAGATTTCATTTTTATTAAAAAGAATTTAACAATTAACTCATGTAAAATATGGCCCGTAACCAATATCTTTTGGGGCAAAAGTTATAAAAAGATAAATTTGAGATATGAAGAATAATATAATACTAAGAAAAAGACTAGAAATATTTTGAATAATCATTTTAACATAGAGTTTTAGCATTGCAGACTTTTAACTCCACCTAAACTGATAAGTCAGAATTTAAGTATGTGTGAGGTGTCTTGGTGAGAAGTTTTCTCTTGGGTTTCACACATTTGCTTCCAATTTGTGCAATCTATGCTGTGTCTTTCTTGTTTTGCTGCATTTTACTTCAGTCCTGTTGAAGTCACAGTGGAGTAGAATATTCTTTTCTACTCTTTAATCAGCAGGCAAAGAAAGTTTTCCTGATGGCATTTTTATATGTGGTTAGTTTTGGTTGTTCCCGCCCCCCAACTCCCCTCCCTCATCTCTTTGGCCCTCATCCCTACTGTATCCTCCAACTCAGTATCTGAGAATTTGGATATTTTAATATTTGAATAAATTTTGAGAGATAGACCTCATTTTATATTTGTTTTTAGTTATTTTGTTCACTTTTAGTTTTAATGAAATGTGGAACAACACAAAACTCCCTGGGGTACAAATTTGTTTATTTTATTATGCTGTGTTTTAGGTTTTTTTTTTTTTTTTAAGGTTACAGAAGTGTAATTGTTGCCATCTGTTGTATTTGAGTAAAATATAGCCTAAAAGTAAAAAAAAGTCATGGCAACAACTTATAAAAACAACTGAAGTAATATCAATTCACTATGGTTACAAGTGAAACTATTTTTCTCTCAAATGAAGTAAGTTTCCTTGGAGGATTATTTTAACATTTGGTTTATATCATTATTAAAATGGACCCCCCAAAATCATCAAAATCTCTAATAACATTGTTAACTCCCAACCTGATAGGAAATTTGCAGATTTTTTTTTTGTCACTCTAAGTCAAATCTCATCAAAACATCTTCTTTGGAGAATATTATTTTTTTTGTTTTTATTTTATGTGTATGAATGTATGGCCTGCATGTATGTGAGTGTACCCATGTCATGCAATGCTGCAGAGGTCAGAAGAGGGCATTGGAGTCCCGTGGAACTGGAGTCAGGGATGGTTCGTAGCTGCCATGTGGGTGCTGGGAATCAAACCCAGGTCCTCTGCAAGAGCAGTCAGTGCTCTTAACCTCTGAGCCATTTCTCCAGCCAGCCCAGAGAATATTATTTTTAAGACTATCTTAGGATATGATTTGGAGAAGTGTGTGTGTGTGTGTGTGTTTGTGTGTGTATGTATTTGTAAATTTCCCAACAGTATTAAATGGTTACTAGTTCTTACAACATAGAAGGCATACATAAAATTGAGTTCAAGTATAGGGTTTCCAGTGTTGCTTAAAGCAGCATTTAGATAATGGACTGCTTTAACTTATGTTTTTGTTACAGTTTCCTTTAGAAATTGCAGTTGTAGGACTGCCAGTGAGATGGTTCATCAGGTAAAGAAGGCGCTCCCTAATAAGCCTGATCACCTGAGTTTGATCCCCAGGATGAGCATGGTGAAAAGAGAGAACTGACTCCCCTAGGTTTGTCTTCTGACCTCCCATGGGTATGCACCTATGCCAGTACACACACACACACACACACACACACACACACACACACATCAGATAAATAAATTTGAATTTTTTTTAAGAAAAAAAATATAGTTGTGAAGTCTCAGGTAATTTTCAAGATGTACATGTTGTATGCAAGATTTTTTTCTGAGAGAGATTAGAGGTAAAGTAGATACCAATGGCTCCTTTAGAAATCAGCAGAGCTAATATTTAAAGTCATTGTTTGGACTTGCCTATGTTTCATTCACTTTTTTAATTAATTATTTGAGAATTCCTTACAATGCACTTTGAGGATATTAACCCCCACACTTCTCTCGCTATCTCCTTTCAGATCTGACTTCACCTTCCTACCCACTCCCAGTTTGTGTCCTAGGCTTAAAAAATCCAGTGAATGTATGCTATTTCTGGGTGTGGGGCAGGTCATTCACCACAGCATGATCAACTACAAGGTGCCACACTGTATTAGTCACTTTTCTGTTGCTGTGATAGAAACACTGACCTAAGCAATTTATAGAAGGAAGAGTGTATTTGAGCTTATAGTGTGTCATGGTGGCTGGAGGTAGCTGGAGCAGGAGCAGCAGAAACTAAGCTCTCACATCATCATGCAGGCACAAGAAGCAAGAGAGCAACTGGAGATCCAGCAAGGGTTAAGAATTCTCTAAGCCCAACCCCAGTGACATGCTTCCTCCAGGATAGCCACACTTTCTAAAACCTCCCGAAACAGTACCATCATCTGGGGACAAAATGTCCAAATGCTTGGAGCCTTTGGGGTACATTTTCATCCACACCATCACACACACACACCCTTAAAGAAAACTGACTCTCCCTGTAGTAGCAGTTATCAATTGCCAGTAAATCCTCCACTAGGGGTGGAACTTCATGCTGAGATTTTTGTCTGAAATGCTTCATAGTGCAAATGTTTTGTTTTGCCAAGAAAATGCTGTTTCTTTGTAGTCATCCACCGCCTCTGCTTCTTACAATCTTTCTGTCCCATTGAGATGATGGGATGTTATATAGATGTCCTATTTATGGATGATTACAGTTCTTTATTCTCTACATGTTGGCCAGTTATTGGTCTCCATGTTAATCAACATCTGCTGCAAGAAGAAGCTTCTAAGATGAGGGTTGAGAGCTGTACTAATCTATGGGTATAATGAATCATTAAGGAATCATCTTAAAACTGTATCAACTTAGCAATGAAATAATTGTACTAGGTTCTCCCTTGTGGCCTGTGACCTACCTGGTCACGAGTTCTTGGCCTAGATATTCCAGTCATTGTTCTGCCTTATGGAGCAGCCACTTATGGTGTCCTTGGGCATATTTTGCCAAGACAGTTATACTGTAGCTCAGAAGGTTCACAGACGGGTAAGACTGATGATTGCTTTTCTCCTCTAGTAGCATGCATAACACCTTTCAGCACTGTGAAAGCTAGCCAGTAGGGATGCAGCTTCCAGATCAGTACCAGATAGACTTCTCCATGTTCTGTGACTCATGTGGTTTCTTAAACAATAGGGACTTACTGTGAAGTTCAAGAGGGTAACCAAGAGCAAAGGCAATAGTCTGATATGTCTAGAGGTTTTTAGGACACCTCTGACCAACAACTCAAAAAGAGGTAAGGCAGAGCTGGTACTGGCCTTTTTATGTGATAGCCTACTATGGTCCAGGAGAAGCATGATTCCTGTTTTAGGGTACCGCCATTTAAGCTCTCTCTCTCTCTCTCTCTCTCTC
>NW_008348874.1:197978-258813 GCF_000622305.1 Nannospalax galili
TATATATGTAGAGGGCTCAACAATATTAGGTTTCCTTATGACTTTTTAAAAATTCTTCAGTGTTAGTTATTCCTTCCCCTACTCCCTCCTTTACCTTCCTTTCCCCCACTGCACTTAATCCTTACTGTTCCATTATTCCTCCCCTTTATAACAACCATTTTCCATTTCTCCTCCCTTCATGGGCCCTTATTAGTTTCCTGATCTCTTTAAGTATTCTAATTTAAACACACATCCAAATATTTAAAGCTAGTATTCACATATGAAAGGGAATGTGAATTCGTCTTTCTTGTCTAATTTGTTTCACTCAGAATTATTTCTTCTAGTTTCCTCAATTTATTTGCAAATTTTATAATTGTTTTTCTTTTAACAGCTGAATTACTCAATATTCCATTATGCCACATTTTCATTATCCATTCATCAATTGTTGGCCATCTAGACTGTTTCTTTCTGGCTATTATGAACAGAGCAGCAAAGAACATGGATGAACAGGTATCTCTGTAGTAGGATACAGAGTCCTTCGGGTATAGGCCCAAGGATGGTATAGCTGCATCAGATGATAGATCTATTTCTAGCTTTTTGAGGAACCACCCACTGATTTCCATAGTGGCTGTGCACCAGTTTGCACTCCCACCAAGAGTGAATAACTGTTCCCCTTTCCCACATCCATGGCAGCACTTATCATTTTTACATGATCTTAGTTATATATACTATGGAAAGTTGAAATCTCAATTCTAATTCACATTTCTCTGATGGCTAAAGGTAATTGAACTTTTTTTGCGGGTTTGGAAGTTTAATGTGCATTTGGGTTCATAGCAGTGAAACAACTTGGAAATGCAACACACACTGGCTTTCAGGCTACTGCCCAGAAGAGGAAGCTGTCACTGGCTGCTATACTGCTGCAAGCTCCTCTGCAGGTGACAAAGCCCTGATAGGTTTGCTCAGTATCTAAACCCACTTGAGCCAGCCTCTCAAAGCCAATGTCTGAACCACCAACCTCACAGGTGTGCTGCCTTCATGTTTACCTAAGGCACCATTTCACCTCCAGCCAGCCATCCCTGGTCTAGGAGTAGTTGTGGGTATTTGTTGCTCTGAGAACTCGGTGAATAGGTAAAATGCTATGACCACAAGAAGCCACTGGGTACAGGGCAAGGTGCCAGGAAGGAGTCAGCCAAAAGGAACTGCTTCCCAGGTTTTGGCCAGTGAATTCTGCCTATTCTGCTCAGCAGGTTGCTAAAGGTCAGCAGACCCACAGAACAGAGGAGGAAAAGCCCAGAGGATGCCAAGAGCTCAAGTTGTTGGTGGGTCTTCCTTCTGGTTGCTAACAGCTGTGTCCAGGACCAAATTGGGTTGTGTCATGGGGTAATGACAACATGTAACCCCACCCGAACCCAAGGTGACCCAAGGAAGGGAGGCCAGGAAGACACGGGATATTTTCTAAAAGACTACTCTTGGGACACCTCTTTCCTTCCTGCACAGTGGGCACCCCCGACAACAGGCAAACCTTGACTGGATATGCTTTTGGCTGTGCTGCTGACTGTAGGTCATGATGCTTCTTCAGTGGGATGTATCCTATAAGACAGCACAGCTCTTAATCTACATACTTAAAATTCAATTTTGTACCAGTTTCCTGGTGCCAGCATTCTTCCTGGGTAAGTCCCACGGCACCCACCATGCCTTGACTCCCCCAGCCTCATTCACCCTCCCAGCTTCCCCACCCCATCTCTCCTCCTTGCCTCGGTACTGGCCCATTTTTGTCTTGGCACCCCAGACACCAGGATTGACCTCTTGGCCCAAAATCCCCACTGCTTTCTGATCCATTGCATCCAGACCAACCCAATTCCTCCCTGTAGTACCCAGGAGTCCTCAGGGCCTCTTCCCACCCCCAACTCCCTTTGCATCCCTGGGTGGCACAGCCACCAGGTTCCAGGGGCCAGTATCTTTCCTGGGCCCTGTACCTGGCCAGCCCAGCCCCCAAGTTCTTGAGAACAGCATCTTTTCTGAAGGGATCCAGGCCTTAGGAGTAAGCCTGAGAACATCTGATCCCCGTGAGACTTGGGCCTCTGTGGGAAATCCTGAAGACGATGAAGATGAAAGCAATTTGGCCACTCCAATATAAAATCAAAAGACAGAATCTGAAGCCTAGACCAACCAGATTTTCATGTCCAGCTAGTAAACCACAAAGGCACACAAAATTTACAAAGAGAAGCAGAACTAAACTCAACAAAGGAAGGCTTGAGTCTCACACAAGAATCAGAAACTACAAAAGAAATCGACATGTCAAAGTCACAGAGAAAAAAATAACAACATGAAAAAACAAAACAACATATCCCCACCAAGTATGAACAGTCCTCTAGAGGAGTACAGTAAGAAGCCCCTAGAGCTAACACAGGACATGGAACTCAAAAGAACAGTTATAAACACGATAAAAGAATCCAGTGAATTTAATGAACACATAAACAAAGAAATCAAGGAACAGAAAGAAGATAGGGATAAACTTCCGAATGAATTCAGAAAAGAGTTAAAAATATTGAAAAATACTCCGGCTGAAATGAAGAAGGAGGTAAAACACTCAATAAACCAATTAGAAATGACAGGAGAAAGCTTCACTAATAGGGTGAATGAAATCCTATTACAAATCCTATTATGAATCATAGGCATAGAGGAGGAAGAGGAATCTCAGCATAACAGTGTGGACCAGATCTTCAACAGGTTTGTAGAAGAAATTTTCCCAAAATTAAAGAACGACATACCCATACAAATACAGGCAGCATATAGAACACCAAATAGGACCAGAAAAGAAACTTTCCATGGCACATCATAGTAAAAAACACTAAGCATACACAACAAAGAGAGAATACTGAAAGCTGCAAAAGAAAAACAAGTTGCACATAAAGGAAAACCCATCAGAATTACAACTGACTTTCCAGTGCAAAATATGAAAGCCAGTTCTAAATGATCACAGATGCCAAGCCAGATTACAGAGCCAAAAATGTCTACTATAGTCGAAGGGGAAAGAAAAATCTTCCATGACATTAACAGGCTGAAAGAATTCATGTCCATAAAACCAACCCTTCAGAGAGTTCATAAAGCAATACAAAGAGCTGAAGATAGGAACGACTATACCCAAGGGGTTATGAAAAGAAACTTAATGAAGGTATAACTTGGAAATGCACAGCTACACTAAGAATGGGAACAGAAATAAAAATGACAGGAGTCAATACTTATCTTTCATTAGTAACTTCAAATATCAATGGACTGAACTCCCCAGTCAAAAGAAGAGAGTAGTTGAATAGATTAAGAAACAAAACCCATCTTTTTGTTGTCTGCAAGAAACTCATTTCACTTTCAAGGACAGCCACTACCTTAAGGTCAAAGGATGGAAAAATATACCAAGTGAATGGTACCAAGAAAAAACAGGTGTTGCAATTCTAATGTCTGACAAAATAGATTTTAAGCTCAAATTAATCAGAAGAGATAAAGAGGTTCACTTCATTCTGATCAAAGGAACAATTGACAAAGAAGATATTACATCGTGAGCATATATTCACCAAACTCTTGTGCACCCAGCCTCAAAAAAACAGTCCTACAGGGCTTTAAGACCCAGATTAATCCCAACTTATTAATAGTGGGGGATTTCAATACCTCATTGTCTCCATTAGGTAGATTAACAGGACAGAGAATTAACAGAGATACACCTGAATTAAACAATACCATACATCAAATGGGCCTATCAGACAGCTACCGAATATTCTACCCAAGCCCCAAAGAATATACTTTCTATTTAGTGCCCCATGGAACTTTCTCCGAAATTGACCACAAATACAGAAAGATTGAAATAATTCTGTGCATTCTATCAGATCATAATCCAATAAAGCTTAAAATCAACACCAGAAGAAACCCTAGTAATCACATGAACACATGGAGATCAAATAACACTCTCCTGAATGATGAATGGGTCAAAGGCGAAATTAAGAAAGAAATAAAAGTATTCCTGGAACTAAATGAAAAAGACAATACAATATAACACAATCTCTGGGACATGCTGAAAGCAGTCCTTGGAGGGAAGTTTACAGCTCTAAGTGCCTACATTAAAAAATCAGAAAGAACATAAATAAATGACTTAATATTACAACCCAAGACACTGAAAAGCAACAACAAATGAAACCCAAACCCGGGAGACAAGAAGAAATAACAAAAATCAGAGCAGAAATTAATGAAATAGACACAAAGAAAACAATACAAAGAATCAATGAATCCTAGAGCTGGTTCGTTGGAAATATAAACAAGATTGACAGACCGCTAGCCCAATTAACCAAAAGAAAGAAAGAGCACCTCCAAATCAAAGAAATCAGAGATGAAAGGGAAAACATCACAACACACACCAAAAAGATCCAGATCATTATAAAGGAATACTTTTAAAACCTAAACACTACTAAATTTGAAAACCTAAAAGAAATGGACAGGTATCTAAAAGCATGGGAACCACCAAAATAAACCAAGAAGAGATTAACAGTTTAAAGAGACCCATAACACATAAGGAAATTGAAACAGTAATACAAAACCTCCTGGATAAGAAAAATCCCAGGACCAGATGGATTTACAGCAGAATTCTAACAGACATTTAAAGAAGATCTACATCCAATACTACTTAATTTATTCAAAAAGATAGAAATGGAGGGATAGCTTCCTAATTCCTTCTATGAAGCCAGCATCACTCTAATACCAAAACCAGGTAAAGATACAACCAAAAAAGGAAACTATATGGAAGCACAAAAGACCTTGGAAGCTAAAGCAACCCTGAGAACAAAGACCAATGCTGGGGAGACTACCATATCATATTTAAAACTATTACAGAGATACAGTCACAAAAACAGAATGGTACTGGAACAAAAATATACCTATAAATCAATGGAACAAAATTGAAGACCCAAATATGAATACATGCAATTTCAGCCACCTGATATTTGACAAAACGGCCAAGAACATTTCATTGGAGAAAAGACAGAATCTTCCACAAATAGTGCTGCCAAAACTGGATCTCCACTTGTAGAATAATGAAACTAGATCCTATCCTTCATCTTGCACAAAAGTCAACTCTAAATGGATCAAAGACCTCAATGTGAAACCTGAAATTCTAAAATTGTTAGAACAAAACATTGGCAATAACCTACAAGATATCAGTGCAGGAAAGGATTTTTCTAAACCAGACATCAATTGATCAGGAATTAAGGTCAAGAATCAACAAATGGGATGTCATTAACCTAAAAAGCTTCTGTACATCAAAAGAAGAAACAAAGGAAGTGAAGAGAAAACCTGCAGAGTGAAAGAAAATCTTCAACAGTGACACATCTGAGAGATTTTTAAGATCCAGGCTATATAAAGAACTCAAAAAACACAGAATCAAGAAAGCAAGTAACCCACGTTAAAGATGGGCTAAGGATCTGAGCCGAGAGTTCTCAAAAGAAGAAATAAAGATGGCTAAGAAACATCTTAAAAGGTGTTCAACATCAATAGAATGTAGGGAAATGCAAATTAAACCCACTTTAAGATTTCATCTTACCCTAGTCAGACTGGCTAAGATCAAGAGAACAAATGATACCAAATGTTGGAGAGGATATGGGAAAAGGGGAACACTCATCCACTGCTGGTGGGATTCCATATTGTGCAATACCTGTGGAAATACTATGAAGAATTCTTAAAAAACTAAAAATGAACCTACAATTTGACCAGCTTATATCACTTCTTGGTATATACCCAAAGGACTCATCCTATTGCAGACACTTTTATATCCATGTTTGTTGCTGCTCTTTTCACAATATCTAAGAGATGTAAACAACCTATGTGTCCCTCAACTGATGACTAGATAAGGAAAATGTGGTACATTTACACAATGGACCTCTACTCAGCTGTAAAGAAAGACAAGGTCATGAAATCTTCTGGTAAATGGATGCAGCTAGAAGCTATTATGCTGAGAGAAGTAATACAGGCTCAGAAAAACAAACGGTGTATGTTCTCCTTCATATGCTGAGCCTAGCACCAAAGCCTTTTAAGTGAGAATGTATCCAGATGTAACTGCAGGAACCAGAATAATGAAAATAAATTAGAGAGGTAAAGAGAAAGAAGGAACCTTGGAGAGAAGAATAGTAGGAGACAGGTGTTACTAAGGGAGAAATGGATAAACTGGTGTTATTTAAATGGGATGGGTGAGGGAGGGTTATATAAGGAAACTTAGGAATAAAGGGAAAGAAAGAGGGCAAGAGAGGTGGGACCATAGGAGACTGGTGTTATCAAGGGAGAAATGTGAAAAATTGAGACACTTTAAATGGGGAAAACATGGCAGAAGGGTTAGACAGTGAGAGAGAGAGAGAGAGAGAGGAGAGATAAATAATGCATAGCTAGTTTTAAAAAACCAGAAGGAATCATATTAGTCCAACAACCTAATGACAAATTACAAATACATTATCTCTACACGAGTTCATATGTATAGATAAAGGATACATACCAAGAAAAAGTGCCAAACAGGAGAAACTTTCCTTTGAGTTGTTGGCCAGGGTGGTCCAAGAGACTCTCAAAATTAGCCAGGCTATTGCCAGGGCCCTTGATGTCCTACCACAACATGGAGGTAAGAACCTACTGCTGAAGAAAGAACGTCCCTAGAACACAGTATTTGGAGCAATGGAGCTGCAACGTACCTGAAACTGCTTCCCCTGAAGGCTGGCTCTCATAGCTTTGGAGAGTGCTATGAAGGTGCCAAGGGAAAACATCAATCGATAGTCCAACACCAGCTTCAAGACCAAATACCACATTAATGGCTGGCACAGCACAGGACATTGGTGCAGTAGTGGCACTTTTATCTTAGGGTCAATGAACAGCTATCTAACTGAACTAAAAGCCCACTCAATGGGATGAAACTCAAGCGTAGTCCTGTAAACATAACCAAATACACATGACTGGAGACGTTATAGATCTTAGAGAAAACCCCAAGACTGTCACATTGCTAGACTAATGTGATTTCTTACTATGTGCAAAATATGTACCCTTATATTTACAGACAAACAACTGGTTACACACAGACATTGTCTATGAATTGCTCAGGCCTAAGTGACACATCTACAATTCAATCTCTACAACTAAGGCTCATGGAACATAAAACAGGGGCAAAGAAGGGGACAATAATGAATCTCTCAGTTCTTATTAATGAAACTCCTTCATGCAGCAGAGGACCAGGAACACAAAAGGTCACAAATGGCCAAAGCATAGAGATCAAATTCTGCTGAATGCTGATCCTTGGACAGGACTCCTTTATTAAACTCCAAGCAGGTACCATTGCAGAAGAGGGGACAGAATGTTTGCAAGAACCAGGGAGGAGGTACAGCACCATATGGAAACAGAGTCTTACAAACTCCTGGGAACCTGCTCATATGAGTCTATGCCAACTGTGTAAGTATATACAAGTCCCATGCAAACTCAGGGGGACAAAATCCCAGCATAGAACTGGGAAAATGAACAGCACACCCCAATCTTATCTGAAGAAATATTGACAACTGATTGCTGCTAGGTGATGAAGAGCTGAACTTCCTAAAACAAGGGACTCTAGATAGACTGACTAGAACTCAATGGGTGGACTTGCACTGGGGAACATGTGAGGACACCGACTTGACACAGAGGGCCTTAACAGGGATGACAGAGTATATGGGCTCCTGTGAGGGGGACTATGTGAGGGTGCTGGTGGGGATGGAGGTATAAAGGTAATTAAGATTTATTGAGATGTTCTGTATGAATCACACAAAATTTCAATTAAAACAAAAGTTCTATGAAAAAACAATGATTGGCAAACCTTTAGTCATAGTAACCAAAAGAAAGAAAGGGCCCAAATCAATAAAACCAAAGATGTAAAAGGAAACATTACAACAGACACAGGAATTTCAGAGAACCATAAGGACACACTTTCAAAATCTGTACTCCAGTGAACTAAAATCTAAAAGAAATGGATGCATGTCTAGTTTTATGTGACCTACCAAAGTTAAATCAAAGTGAAGTAAATAATTTAAATAGACATAACAAACAATGAGATAGCAACAATAATTAATACTCACAAACAAAAAATTCCCAAGCCTGATGGATATAGCACAGAATTCTACCAGACCTTCAAAGAAGAATTAAAACCAACACTTCTCAAATCATTCCAGAAATTATTCCATAAAATAGAAAAGGAATGAATATGGAAATATTCTTTTTATGAAGCCAGAATTACTCTGACAGCAAATATAGCAAAAAACCTGACAAAAAAAGGAAAATTATAGGCCAATCTCTCCGATAAACATGTATGCAAAAGTCTCAATAAAATACTTCAAACCAAATTAAAAACACATCAAAAAGACTGTCCACTATGATCAAGTGGGCTTCATTCCAGAGATGCTCTACTATATGAATATACTCAAAAACAGAAACCACATGATCATCTCATTAGATGCAGGAAAGGTCTTTGACAAAATCCAACATTCTTTCATGATAAAAGTCTTGGAGAAACTAAGGTTAACAGTAGACTTATCTCAATAGAATAAAAGCAATATATAACAAGCTTACAGTCAAGAAAATGCTAAACGGAGAAAAAAAATCAAAACATGTCCACTAAAATCAATACCAAGACAAGGATGGCCATTTTTGCCTCTTTGTGTTTAATGTAGTGCCTGCTGTCAGGTAGAGCAATAAGACAATTAAAGGAGATAAAGGGACTATAAATAGGAAAGGAAGATGTCAAGGTATCTTATTTGCATATGATGTGATTCCATATATTAAAGACCATAAAGACTCCATCTGGAAATTTCTACAGCTGATAAACACATTCATCTAAGCAGCAGGATATAAAATTGGTACATAAAAATCAGTACCCTTCCTATATTCCAACAATAGACTGAGAAAGAAATTAAAGCAATATCATTCACAATAACCTCAAAATAAATAAATAAAAACCTTAGAATAAATCTATCCAAGGAAGTGAAAAACACTTGTACAATGAAAACTTCAAGCCACTCAAGAAACTGAAGAAAACAATATAGATGGAAAGACGTTCCATGTTCATTGATTAGTACAATCAATATTGTGAAAATGGCTAAGCAATCTACAGATTGAACGCAATCCCCATAAATGCTCCACTGTAATTCTCAGAAATCAGGCGGGAACCTGGAAGCAGGAACTGAAGCACAGACCATGGAGGACCTCTGCTTGTCTCCTCTAGCCTTTGCCCAGCTTACTTTCTTATACAACCTAGGACCACCAGACACCACCCACAATGGGCTGGGCCCTGTCACATCAATTGGCATTTCAGAAAATGTCTCATGGATGAGGCCACAGGCAAATAATATTAATGCAATGCCTCTAAAGCTATCCAGAAAAAGATGAAAGTAGGAATACCCTTCAACTTATAGGAAAGGACTTAGGGAACAGCATCAGGGTAGAACAGGCATTAAGACTAACAATTGATACACGGGCCTTCATAAAACTAAATAACCAAGATAAATAATAAAGAATTAAAATAAATAATAAAGAACAATGTCAAGAAAACAAGCACGGAAATAGCAAGAGTTCTCAGAAGAAGAAATGCAAATGGCTGAGTAATATTTTATAAAATGTTCACAATGTTACGGTAGGGGCGGTGGAGGCCAAGTGGCCCCGGTGCTGCTGGCTGATTTGGACACACTGCTGTGCAACTGCTATGGCGCCCTTCTGGCGCAGCAAGACGGGCTCTCCACACCTGAAACTCTGCGGGCATTTCGGGCCCATGGCAAGCGCCTGGGCTTCATCAGCAACAGTAAGACTCGCGCGACCTAGGCAGAGAAGCTGAGGCACCTGGGCTCCGCCCCACTGCACCACAGTCTGCCTGGGCCAGCGCCTGGCGTCCACCGAGGGCCCCAAGGCCTATGTGCTGGGGAGCCCCGCCTTAGCCCCGGAGCTGGAGGCCGCGGTAGGGCCATGGGCCCCCGAGCAGCTGCAAGGCGAGGCCACTCGAACCCGTACGGCGGTGGTAGTGGGCTGCGACCTGCACTTTAGCTACCTACGACAGCCCGACTGTCTGCTCATGGGCACTAACATGGACAATCGGTTCCCGCTGGAGAATGGCCACTGCATGGCAGTACCGGCTGTCTGGTGCGAGCCCTGGAGATGGCCGCCAGGCACCAGGCCGACATCATCCAGAAGCCTAGCCGCTTCATCTTCGACTGCGTGTCCCAGGAATATGGTGTTAACCTAGAGCACACAGTCATGGTGGGGGGGGGGACTGCCTGGATACAGACAACCTCTTGGGTTCCACCTGTAGCCTGAAGACCATCCTGACCCTCGTGGGTGTCTCCAGTCTTTTGGATGTGAAGAATAATCCGGAAAGTGACTGCCTGTCCAAGAAGAAAATGGTCCCTGACTTCTATGTTCACAACGTAGTCGACCTCTTGCCTGCTCTTAAGGCAAAAGATCTCATCACGTATTTAATCTCTGTAACAATAAAAAAAAATATATTATTGAAAATCAGTTACCTAAATTAATAGGTGGGGCTTAGGAATGGCTCAGCTAGGTGGCTACAGACTGTAAATGGAGTTAAGCAAAGGAAATAGTTAACCTTGTGGGGGGGTAGTTAAGACATGATTATATTTTAAGATGCACTTTTAAGTTTGGAGGGCTTTATGGGGTGGATACTGTGCTTTGTGTGTTTGCAAGGGTGGGCATAGCATCTGCCCGAGGTTCAGGAATCTTCAGGCCTTGTTGGTGAGACTGAGTTGCATCAAGTAGTGTATGTCACACATCTTATGGAAAAATTTATTCAGGGATCAAGCCCTCTGAGAGGCAGAGAAGAAAGGAAAGGCTCTTGTACAGACCAAATTGGAGTTCCTCCCAGGTGCTTACAGCAGAAGGAGCCTGTTACTATGTACTAGTTCCTCAGCTGCAGGTGGGAATGCAGGAGGGGGCTGCTCCCAAGTAGTGCCCTTGACATTCTCCACTTGGTCCCCCTTTCCTTGGAAGCAGCTTTAACGCCACAATTGTCTGTTCCCTTTCAGGTGGCTGGCACTGTAGCTACTCATGCATAGCTACCCAGTTCTGTAAACTCAGCCCAGCTACTTTCAGCTGTCTTGTAGACATTAGTATCTCACTGAGTGTGGTCCTCTGAGCGACCAAGTGGGTATGAATGCCTTCACTGAACTTGGCTACTGTGCAGGGAGCTCAAAATGGTGTGCATAGTGAGTTCCAGGACAGTGGGGCTACAGGGAGACCCTGTCTCAAAAAGACCAAAAAAAAAAAATTTTTTTTTAATTTGTGAACAACGTCGTCAAGTGGTGAAATTGAATTTTTTAAATTATTTTTTTAATAGCCACATGATTAGAAATAGCATTTGATTACAGCATTAACATATTGAATAACAATTTCTAGAGCAAAGATGCATCTCTTTGAAAATTGGCTGTAAATTTTTAGATTCACAGTTGAATTAATATAGTTATACAATATTGAACTCAGTATAAACCCTGTAAAACATAAAATTGAATGAGTTTTTAACCTTTAAAAAAGAACTTTATTTTAAACTACACTGTTTCATACAAAAACTCATTTTTAATGCTACTAACACTTAGATGTTTGTAGATGCATCTCTAATCTCTATCTATCTGATTATTACTATTCACAGCCGGTTACACTTGGATCCTTGGCACTTGAGCCTGGATATAAATCATTGGGTAGATTTCAATGGTAATGTTTTTCACGTATACTAACATGAAGCAAATTTTAATGCTTCTTCCTCAAATATAATTCATTTTTTTAATTAGTTGATTTTTTTGTGTGCATTTCAGACAGAACATCCCAAACAATCTTATTCATCTATATACCCACATCCCAAATGGCTCCATCCCAGAGCCTCCCCTGCCCCCACTGGAACCCATATAATCTGTCATCCCTGTTTCTGTCCATTGTGTTGTCAGCACCCCCAGCTTGTTCCTAGTGCTTGTCTGTCAGCTGAATCTAGTCAGCCTATATAGAATTCCTTGCTTTAGGAAGATCAGCTCTTCCTCATCTAGCAGAAAGCAGTTGCCAATGTTCCTTTAGATAAGATTGGAGTCTGCTGTTCATTTTCCCAGTTCTGTGCTGGGATACTGTCTGGGAGTCTCTTGGGCCACCCTGGCCAACAACTCAAAGGAAGGTATCTCCTGTCTGGCATTGTTGCTCATTATGTAGCCTTTAGCTATACACATGGACTCTTAAAGAATTATATTGACTGCTTTAATCTTTGGTAATACTTTCCTTTTGGGTGCTTAAGACCATACAGTTGGCCCAGATAAACCAATTTATTTTTATTCTTAAGGCTGTTTGAGGACCTGTTCCTCAAGGGTCATATGGGCTTGGGAGGAGCCCCTGGCTCCTTTCTTTTACCAGTTCCATCTATGTGAAGTTAAGTCAAAGGTCCTGCTCAACTATGTCTGGCTTCACTTGGAAGCATGGAGGAAATGTTTTCTCTATGTTGACCCTCCTCTTTTGAGGCTGGACACTGGTTCAAGTCCATTTGTTGGGGTCTCCCTGGCCTCCTTGATCAAAAATAGAGGTGACTCACTGCAATTACAGGACATTTTGAGAAATGTTCATAGTCCCCTGGAACTAGTCGACCTAGGAGGGCAAGGAGCAAAAACTGTCCTTTATGTCCCTCTGACCAAATTATTATAGGCCTCAAAGTATGACTGGTAAACATCCCAGAAAGTTAGTTCTGCCATTCTGGTACTTTTAATTACCATGTGCTATGTAGATAAAGCTTGGGCACAAACCAAACATTCTCAGATAAACCTTGACTAGACATATATTTTCTTCCTTAAACTAGTTGACTAAACTATGACCTTAGAAAATTTAAGATTATGTGTGTATCTTTCTGGTGTTTTCTAACTAGCTAGGCATTTTTTTATTTCTCACATTGTCTAATCCTTCCACCATGGTTTCCCCACTTAAAATGCCCCCATTTTTCCCATTTCTCCTGTAATAATACCCTTTTCCTATGGTCCCACCTCTCTTGAGCTCCTTCTTTCCCTTTATCCCCAAGGTTCCTTGTATAACCCTCCCTCCTCCCCTTAAAATAACTGCGTTTTAATCTGTATCTCCCTTATTAAGGCCTGTTTCCTACTGCCCTTCTCTTTCAGGCTCTTCCCTTGCCTTTACTTCCCTGGTTCCTTTTCATTATCCTGGTTCCTGTAGTTATGTCTGGACACATACTCACATAAGGATTTGGTGCTAGGATCCACATAAGAGGGCAAACATACATCATATTTTGTTTTTTTTTTTTTTTTTTATTTTTTGAGTCTGTTACTTCATGTAGTATGACAGTTTCTAGTTCCACCCATTTACCTGCAAATTTCATGATTTCATCCTTTGTTAATGCTGAGTACAACTCCATCATATAAATGGATCATATTTTCTTTATCCATTCATCAGCTGAGGGACACAGCTGGCTTCCATCTCTTAGCTATTGTGAAAAGAGCAGCAACAAACATGGATATACAAGTGTCTCTGCAATAGGATGAGTTCTTTGGGTATATGCCAAGGAGTGGTATGACTAGATCAAACAGTAGATTCATTTGTAGGTTTTGAAGAATTCTCCATGGGGGAATGCTTTCATAGAGGATGTCCAAGTTTTCAATCCCATCAGCAGTGGTTGAGCTTTCTCCTTTTCCCACATCCTCTCCAACATTTGGTATCATTTGTTCTCTTTATCTGGGGTAAGATGAAATCTTAAAGTGGTTTTAATTTGCATTTCCCTAATTACTAATGATGTTGAACACCTTTTAAAATGCTTGTTAGCCATCTTTATTTCTTCTTTTGTGAACTCTCTGTTCAGCTCCTTAGCCCATCTTTTAATTGGGTTACTTCCTTTCTTGATTCTTTGTTTTTTGAGTTCATTATATATTCTGGATGTTAAATCTCTGTCAGCTGTGTCTCTATTCTGTGGGTTTTCTGTTCACTTCCTTGGTTGTTTGTTTGTTTGTTTGTTTGTTTGTTTGTTTTTGATGTACAGAAGCTTTTTAGTTTAATGACATCCCATATGTTGAATCTTGATCTTATTTCCTAAGCAGTTGATGCCTGGTTTAGAAAATCTTTCCTACACCTGTATCTTGTAGGTTTTCTTTTAACAGTTTCAGAGTTTCAGGCTTCATATTGAAGTCTTTGATCCATTTGGAGTTGACTTTTGTGCAAGGTGAAAGATAAAGGTTTAGTTTCATTCTTCCACAGGTGGAGATCCAGTTTTGTGAGAATTATTTGCTGAACATGCTGTCTTTCCTCCAATCAATGTTCTTGGCCCCTTTGTCAAATATCAGGTGGCTGATAGTACATGTACTCATATTTGGGTTTTCAATTTTGTTCCATTGATCTATGGTTCTATTTTTGTGCCAGTAACATGTTGTTTTTATGACTATAATTCTGTAATACAGTTTAAAATCTGGTAAAGTTATCCCCCCAGCATTGCTCTTAGAGTTCAGGGTTGCTTTGGCTATCTGAGATCTTTTCTGCTTCCATATGAATCTTAGGATTTTTTTTCCAATTCTGTGAAGAATGTCATAGGGATTTTGATTAGCATTGCATCGAATCTATAAATGGCTTTTGGTAGTATGGTCATTTTCACAACATTAATTCTTCCAATCCATAGCATGGGAGGTCCTTCCATCTTCTGATGTCTTCCTCAGTCTCTTTCTTTAAAGATTTAAAATTTTCATTGTAGAGCTCTTTAATGTCTTTGGTCAGGTTTATTCTGAGATAGTTTAGTTTTTTGCAGCTATTGTGAGAGTGTTTCCATGTACTCTTTCTCTGATTGCTTGTTATTGGTATATAGAAAGGCCTTTTGTAGATTAATTTTGTAACCTTCCACTTTACTAAATATGTTAAGAATTTCTAGGAATTGTTTGGTGGAATTTTTGACATCTTTTACATATAATATATCATCTGCAAAAAGGGATAATTTGTTCTCTTCTTTTCCAATTATTACTTCTTTAAATTTCCTTCTCTTGCCTTATTGCTCTTGCAAGAATTTCAAGCATTGTGTTAAAAAGGATTAGGAGAGAGTGGACAGCCTTGTCTTTTTCCTGATTTTACTGGGAATGCTTCCAGTTTTCCTCCACTTAAAATGATGTTGGCTATGGGGTTGTTATATTTGGCTTTAATTGTGTTGAGGGATGTTCCCTCCAGTCCATTTCACTCTAGGACTTTGAACATAAATGCATGTTGAATTTTGTCAAAGGCCTTCTCTGCATCTTTGAGATGACCATGTGTTTTTGTCTTTGAATCTTATATGATTTATGATATTTATTGACTTATATATATTGAACCATCCCTACATCCCTGAAATAAGGCCAACTTGATCATGTCAGATAATCTTTTTGATGTGTGTCTGTATGCAGTGTACAAGTACTTTGTTAAGAATTTTTGCATCTATGTTCATTAAGGATATGGGTCTATAATTTTCTTTTTTGGTTGTATCTTTACCTTGTTTTGGTATTACAGTGATGCTGGCTTCATAGAAGGAATTTGAAAGTTCTTCCTCTGTGTCTATCTTTTTTTTGAGTAAATTAAGTAGATTTAGATTTAGATCTTTAAATGTCTAGTAGATTCTGCTGTGAATTCATCTGGCCCTGGGCTTTTTTCAGTCAGGAGGTTTTATATTATTCTTTCAGTTTCCTTATGTGTTGTTGTCTATTTAAGCTGTTGATCTCTTCTTGGTTTAGCTGTGATGATTCCCATGATTTTAGATACACATCCATTTCTTTCAGGTCTTCAAATTTAATAGTGTATAGGTTTTTAAAGTATTCTGTTATAATGTTCTGGGTCTTTTTGTTGTCTCTTGTAGTGTTTCCCCTCCCTTCTCTAATTTTTGTTGATTTGGAGTTGCTCTTTTTTTTCTTTTGCTTAACTGGGCTAAGGGTCTGTCTATCTTGTTTATCTTTTCAAAGAATCAGCTTTTGGATTCATTGATTCTTTGTATTGTTTTCTTTGTTTCTATTCCATTAATTTCTTCTCTGATTTTTGTTATTTCTTCTATTCTGCTGGGTTTGGGTTTCATTTGTTCTTGCCTTTCCAGCATCTTGAGTTGCAGTGTTAAGTCATTTATTTGTGCTCTTTCTGCTTTTTAATGTAGGCACTTAGAGCTATAAACCTCCCTTTTATGACTGCTTTTAAAGTGTCCTAGAAGTTTTGTTGTGTTGTATTGTCCATTTTGTTTAATTCCAGGAATATTTTTATTTCTTCCTTAATTTCTCCTTTAACCCACTCATCATTCAGGTGTGTGTTGTTTAATCTCCATGAATTCGTGTGGTGTGTAGGGCTTCTTCCAGTGTTCATGTTAAGCTTTATTTAATTGTGGGCTGATAGAATGCATGGAATTGTTTCAGTTTTTTCTGTTTGTTAAGGCTTGTTTTGTGCCCCAATATGTAGCCGATTTAGTGAAAGTTCCATGCAACATCAAATAGAAAGTGTATTCTTTGGTTCTTGGGTGGAATGTTCGGTAGATGCCTGTTAGGTCCCTTTGATGTATGTTATCGTCTAATTCGGATGTCTCCCTGTTTATTCTTTGTCCTGTTGACCTGTGTAATGGAGACAGTGGGGTATTGAAGTCTCCAACTATTAGTGAGTTGGGAGTAATGTGTGTCTTAAAGTCCTGTAGTACTGTTTTTATGAAGTTGGGTGCGCCAGAATTTGGTGCATATATGTTCATGATTGTAATATCTTCTTGGTCAATAGTTCCTTTGATCAAAATGAAATGGCCTTCCTTATCTCTTCTGATTAGATTTAGTTTGAAGTTTATTTTGTCAAATTTTAGAATTGCAGCTCCTTCTTTTTTCTTAATACCATTTGCTTGGAATATTTTTCCCATCTTTTCACCTTTTCTTTTCACCTGTCTTTAAAGGTGAGATGGGTTTCTTGCAGACAAGAAAAAGATGGATTTTATGTCTTAACCTATTACACTAGCTGTGTCTTTTGTCTAGGGAGTTCAGTTCATTGATATATACAGTTATTATTGAAAGATAATTCATCCCTGTCATTTTAATTTCTGTTTGCATTCTTGGTTTAACTGTTGTGTTTCCAGTTTTTTTTTTTTTCTGTTACCCCTTGGATATAGTCATTCCTTTCTTCACCTCTGTGTATTGCTTCAAGAATTCTCTGAAGGGCTAGTTTCTGTGGACATGAATTCTTTCAGCCTATTTATGTCATAGAAGATTTTTCTTTCCCCTTCAACTAAAATAGACATTTTTGCTGGGTAAAGTATTCTGGGTTGGCATCTGTGGCCATTTAAAACTAGAAGTACTTTTTGTCCAGGCTCTTCTGGCTTTCATAGTTTGCTCTGAAATGTCATCTGTAATTCTGATAGGTTTTCCTTTGATGTGATTTTTTTTTCTTCTGCAGGTTTCAGTATTCTCTCTTTGTTATGTATGTTTAGTGTTTTTACTATGATATGCTGTGGGGAGTTTTATTTCTAGTTCTATTTTGGTGTTCTATGTGCTTCTTATATTTGTATGGGCATGTCTTTCTTTAATTTTGGGAAATTTTCTTCTACAGTCCTGTTGAAGATCAGTCCATACCATTATCTTGATATTCTTCTCCTTCTTCCATACCTATGATGCATAAATGTGGTCTTTGCATGGCATCACACATTTCGTGCATATTCCATTCCTGTGTTTTCTTAAATTTTTCATAATTTTTGCTCGAGTGGTCTACTTCTTCATCTTTATCTACCAGTCTTGATATTCTGTTTTCCATTTCATCCATTCTATTGGTGAGGCTTTCTCCTGTCTTTTCTAATTAGCTTATTGAGTGTTTTGCTTCCTTCTTCATTTTAGCCTGAGTATACTTCAGTATTTCTAACTCTTATATGAATTCACTCAGAAGTTTATTTCTATCCTCTTTCATTCCTCTGATTTCTTTGTGTGTTCTTTAGATTTAATGAATTTTTTATCATGTTCATAATTAATGTTTTGTATTCTGTGTCCTGGGTTATCTCCAGGGGTTTTCATTTTACATCTCCTCTGTAGGACTGTTGATGCTTAGTGGGGAATTTTTTCTGTTAGTATTTTTCTGTTTAGATGTTGTCATATGGATTTCTTTTGTTTCTGGTTCTTGTGTGACTCAAGCCTTCCTTTTTTGAGTTTAAGTCTTTTTCTGTTTGTAAACTTCCTGTGCTTTGCTTGTTTTCTTATTGGGTATGAAAAAGCTGGTTGGTCTAGGCTTTAGGTTCTCTTTTTTTTATTTTATATTGCAGAGGCCTGATGACTTTAGTCCAGATCCTCAGGATTTCCCACTAGGCCCAAGTTGGATGAGGATCAGATGCTCACAGGCTTCCTCCTAATGTCTGGGTTCCTCTAGTCATCAGGCACAGTACAATTTGGTAGTCTTGCTAGGTGGATGTAGGATTCAATCAATTTCATGATGTCAGGGAAGGAAGCTGGTCTCAGGAATCCCAGGCAGGTTGGGGTTTGGAACAACCAGGGTAAAAGGCTGGTCTCGGGTGTGCAAAGGCAAGTTGGGATGGGGACAGGGTGTGAAAGGCCTGGAAAACTATACTGTAGAATTGCGTTGGTCTGGGTGCAAAGGATCAGGATGCAGTGAATGAATCTGGGCCAAGAGTGTAGTCCTGTGGTCTGGAGTGCTAAGAGCAGAAGCAGGCCTGTGCTGAAGGCTAGAAGAAGAGGATGTGGCGGCAGGGAGACTGAATCAGGATGTGAGCATCAAGGCCCATTGGGCAGGGTCAAACTTACCAGGGAAGGAGGCTGGACTCAGGAATCCCAGGCAGGTTGGGGGTGGAGACAGCCAGGGAAGAAGGTTGGTCTAAAGTGTGCAAAGGCAGGTTGGGGGTAGCAGCAGGCTGTGAAAACTGGGAAACCAGACTGGAGAAGTTGGTTGGTCTGAGTGCAAAGGATCAGGATGCAGTGGCTGTATCTGGGCCAAGAGTGTAGTCCAGAGGTCTGGAGTGCCAAGAACAGAAGTGGGCCTGTGTCCAAGGCTAGAAGGAGTAGAGGATGTGGGGGCTCCGTTTGCCAATATTTTTAATCTTCTCAAAGAACCATCTTTTCATTTTATTGATTCTTTGTATTTTTTCCTTTCATTTTACATCAATTTAAGCCCTAATTTTGAGTATTTCTTTGTATCTGCTGTTTTTTATGTTATTTGTTCTCTTTTCAAGGCCTTTAGGTGTATTAAATTTATTATTTGTGGATCTGTCAAATCTTTTGCTGTAGACACTTAGTGCTGTAAACTTCCCTCTTAAATGTGGCTTCTTTGTGTTCCATAGATTTGGGTATGTTGTATTTTCACTCTCATTATTTCTAGGAATTTTTCAATTTTCTTGCTTTCTTCCTTGACCCAATTATCATTCTATTTGTGTTGTTTTTCATGAGTTTGTGAGCTTCTTGTAGTTTCTACTGCTCCTGATATCCAGCTTCAATTTTTTTTTTTGTGGTCAGAAGGAATACAGAATGTTATTTTGATTTTCCTTTATTTGCTGACTTGGTTTGTGTATCTTAATATGTGGTCAATTTGTGAGAAAGTTCCAAGAACTACTTAGAAGTATATGCCATCTTTGGTGTTTGAGTATAATGATTTGTAAACGCCTGTTAGGTCCATTTGATTTGTGATGTCGTTTACTTTCAATGTTTCTTTGTTTAGTTTTTGTCTGGATGACCTGTCTATTAAAGTTGGGTATTAAAGTTACCCACTACCACTGTGTTATGGTTAGTATGTGGTTTTACATTTAATAGTATTTCTGCTATGAAACTGGTACCTCCTGTGTTTGATGCACAAATGTTTAGAATTGCAATATCTTCTTGATAACTTTTTTATTTGATGAGTATAAAGTGTTCCTCCTTATCTCTTGTGAATATTTTTAATCTATTTTTCCACATAAATATTGCTGTGCCTGTTTGGTTTTTAGTTCTACCTGTTCAGAATATGTTTTTCAATCATTTTCCTTAAGCTGGTATCTATCATTGTTTAAGAGGTGTGTTTCTTGGAGGCAGTAGAAAGATGGATTCTGTTTTCTAATCCAATCACTTAGTCTGTGGCTCTTCATTGAGGAATTGAGAACATTAATAGATGTTATTGAGCACTGTGTATTAGTTATTATAATTTTATTTCTGTGATTGTATTTTCTCAGACCTCATTTAACTAACTGTTCTGGAATTGTTTGTTTCCTGTGTCCTCTTGAGTGTGATTAACCTTCTTTTCAGACCAAAGCAGTCCCAGCATCCTCTGTAGAGCTGGCTTAGTGGTCATAAATTGTGAAATTGATTTTTCTCATGGAAAGTTTTTCTTCCTCCTTTGATTACAACTCATAGCTTTCCTGAGTAGAGTAGTCTGGTTTCTCATTTATGTTCTTTCAGAACCTGTAGAATATTGTTCCAAGCTCTTTTGGCTTTCAAAGTCTCCACTGAAGTATCCACTATTATTCTGATGGGCCTGCCTTTGTCAGTGATTTGACCCTTTTCTCTTGCAGCTTTAAATATCCTGTCTTTGACAGAGTGATCCAAAATAGAAATCTTGTATGCAAGCTTTGATTTTCTCTTTCCCATTTGATCCATTCTCTTGGTAAGGCTTTCAATTGAGGTTTTGATTGACTTACTGAGATTTTCATTTTATTTCAGTTTGGCTTTTCTTTACAGAGTCTGTTTATTAAGTTGCATTTTCATAACTTAAGTTGTCTATTTCATACAACTTTTTTTTAGATCTTAATTCTAGAATTTATTCATGTCCTCTTCGAATTCCTTGAACAGTTTATTATTACTTCTTTTGAAATTGCTATGGAGACCAGGTTGGCTTTAATATCACAGAGATCCACCTGCCTCTGCCACTCAAGAGCTGGAATTAGCGGCCTGTGCCACCATGCCCAACTTGGTTTCTCATCTTGTGTTTTTTGATGGGACCTAGGCCTTTGGAGTTGCTTCATTTGTCTGATCTCACCTTTGTTTATTAACTATTTGATCTGTGTTTGCTTTTATTACAATTTGTTAGATTGTGAACAAACTGAATGATGCTTAGGAGTCAGTCTTGGGGTAACTCAGTGTTGATGTGTGAATGGAGTGTCAGAAGAGGTCCTAGCTCAACTAAAGCTAGATGCACCTTCTGTATCCAGGGACAGACTTCTTGTAGCATTAGAATTTCTCACTGCTGATTCTTAGAAGTCTGTGGAAGGCTCACCAGGTATCCCTTGGGTGGCAGAGGCTTGGGTCACAGAGGGAGTCCATGGCAATACCTGGGGACAGGGTGAAAGATGCCCTATGATCCCTTAGACAGCAGGTTGGGAGGATGGTAAAGTAGCTGGCACCTGGGATGGGGTCTCTACTTGGAGGCAGGGTGCTGGATTCCAGGTGGTCCTCAGGCAATGGGGGGTGGTGGCTGGGGTGGTGGTGTGTCTGGCAGCCCCCTTAAGGAGTAAAGAACTTTCTGCTGCATTCACACATTTGCATTTAAAAACCACAGATTTAACCTTTTCTGCATTTTTTACAAAAGAAACATAACCAGAATATTGTTGAAATTCACGAACATAGACTATTTTGTGAACATTAGTATGACACTGTAAAATGACCTAACTTTTTGTTAGTATTTTAGGAGTGAAAGAATAACACGAGTTTACCACTTTTTAGAAAAAGAATAACATGGATTTAAAAATAAAGGCCCAATTTCTTTTAAAATATGAAATTAGTACAAATAATCTTACCATAGATGAAACATAATATGATTTATAAATAACAGTGCAAATTAAAAGTGCTTTGGGTTTTTTTTTCCAAAATCCATTTTTTAGATACACCATGATATCTCTCGGTGTTTAATATTCATGCTGTTTCCATTTTTCTTATTTTCAATATATCTTTGTGCACAAAACTTCGAGTAGCTAACATGTTATAATTTTAAGCACACATTTACTTAAGTGACAAAATTACCTCCTAATTTATTTTTACATTTAAAAGTGAATTTTATGTACTATAGAAAAGGAAGGCTTTTGATGCTCACCACTTCTCTCTCTTTTCCTTCTGCTTCCTCCAGTTCCTCTTCTACACCCTTTTCATTTCATGCCACTTTTCTCCAGAATATTTATATTTGCCTATTATTGCAAATTCAGTGTTAGTAAAATTTTAAATAATGTGATTACAACTTTGGCAGGATTTGTGTGCGTGCATATATTTTGCTAGCAAAGAAATGTGTAGGTTGAAAAGGCATTCATTTAACACCTGTAAGTAGTACAGTGTGATGGTCTGGGATCTATAAATGAATTTTAAACAGTTAATAATCAAAATCAGGTGGGAAAATACCATGCTTGTATACCATAACATACACAGAAAAAATGATAGGTTCCTTTATTTATGGGGTACTGAGGTGTGACTGAAGTTTCTGTATGGAAGTAGATATGAAGACCACCAACCAGACAAATCTGTGGGGAACAGTAGTTTATTTGAGAGCAAACAGACCACTGGGCTCCCTCTTGGGGGGCAGAGAAACAGCAGCAAGCTCGAGGAGTTACACATCTTTTATAGGTGATTAAGTGCATCAGTTACTTTCCGTGACATAGGCTGGGCAGTTTAGCTCAGGATTGGTTGGTCTCCCAGTAATCAGAAGTACTTTTCTGGGGCTAAGTTCAAACCTGCCATTTTAGAATGTTGGGAACTACGTCACCATTTTAGGAGTCTGCCAGGAACCTAACCTTTCCCAGACAGATAAAAAAAAAAAATCTCTTGTATGTTTAAGAGTCTAAAAGGCTGGTCAATCAATTAGATTTCTGATTGTGGAGATCCTGAATGTGACAGATCTGGAGCCAGCTTAACTTGGGCTATCTTAGCCCACTAAGTATTTATTTTTGTTTTTATAAACTCTGTGTTGGACCTAACATCCTTGTGACTGTTAGGTAAAATTCTTTTTAGAATGTATGGATAAACCCATTTGCTTCTAGCAATCCAAAGGCTAAGTATGTCATGATATAACATTTGAAGCCTATAGCAGAGTTTCCTGCTTTGATATAGCCCAACTACCTACCTGTTGTTGGTACCAATATATTTTTTAAGTACCTTGATATTAGACTTTCTTCTGCTATTATCCTGAAGCTATTACCATGTTGAAACATGGTATTTGTGGTAATGTGAATCTGTGCTACTCGGCCATTGTCATTCATATTTGTCTCCACCATGAACTATCTCCTATTTCTTTTGAAATGAGAGCCAGTTATTTTTTTGTTGTTTTGTTTTGTGTTTTGCATTGACAGTGGATTGAACCTAGGGCCACATGCATGCTAGGCAAGTACTATAACACCAAGCTATAGCTCTAGTGAAATCCTGTTTGTTTTGTTTTGTTTTAGGATAGATTCTCCCTATGTAACCCTAGTTAGTCTGGAACACACTACATAGGCCAGTCTGGCTTGAACTCACAAAGATCTTCTTATCTCTGCTTCTTGAGTGCTGGGATTAAGGACCCAGACCCAGCAAGGGATTCCTTTTCCTTTTGTGATGTTATCTATCTGTCTGTCTGTCTATCTATCATCTATCTACCTATCATCTATCCATCTATCTATCATCTATCTATCTATCTATCTATCTATCTATCTATCATCTATCTATCATCTATCTATCTACCTATCTGTCATCTATTTTTTCTATCATCTATCTATCTCTATCTATCTATCATCTATCTATCATCTATCATCTATTTATCATATAGCTATCTCTATCATCTATCTATCTATTATCTATCATCTATCTCTATCATCTGTCTGTCTGTCTGTCTGTCTACCTATCTATCATCTAGCTCTATCTATCTATCATCTATCTATCTATCTATCCATCTATCTATCTATCTCTCATCTATCTATCATCTATCATCTATTTATCATCTAGCTATCTCTATCATCTATCTATCATCTATCTATGTATCTATGTATCTATCTATCTATCTATCATCTATCTATCTATTATCTATCATCTATCTCTATCATCTGTCTATCTGTCTGTCTGTCTACCTATCTATCATCTAGCTCTATCTATCTATCATCTATCTATCTATCTATCTATCTATCTATCTATCTATCTATCTATCATCTATCTAATCTATCATCATCTATCTATCTATCTGTTGGGGAACCCTGCTGCTAGGGTTGTAGTCCTCCACGTCCAGATAGCTCTAAGGGGCTTGGTGCTATATGGAAAGACTCCCCTTCTCAGCAGGGGGCCTCCTGCTCTCTTCCTGACTTACCTGGAAAGTGCCACCAAGCACGGATGCCTGACCTTATTTGGAACATGACCTTTGGCATAGTTACCTGGAGTAAAAACTACCCCCAAGTCTTTTCTATATGATAATTAGGCATTGCCTGGTAGTCTGATGATAGGAGCCTACTGCCACATGTAAATAATGCATACTATTAGCACCTATCAGCTGCAGCATTGGCTACTGCCCCCACACTATATTTTTCCCTAATCCCCACTGAATAAATGGAGCTGTTTCACTGAATCTAGAGCTGTTTCACTGAGTCTGGAGCTGTTTGCATCATTGAACCTGCCATCCTGGAAGGGCTTTCTTCTGTCAGTGCTCACTGGCCATCCTGACTCCGCTCGTCACTCCTGCTCCCTTTGTCCTCGTGGACCGGTGGCCAACGACCCACGAGGAGAGGGACTCACCCTGTTCGTCATTTCTGCTCCCTTTGTCCTCGTGGAACAGTGGCCAATGACCCATGAAGAGAGGGAGAGACCCTACATCTATCTGTCTATTATCATCTATCTATCATCTATCTATCTATCTATCTATCTATCTATCGGTTTCGTTTTTGCCTTTCCAGTGTCTTGAATTGCAGTGTTAGGTCATTTATTTGGGCTCTTTCTAATTTTTTATCGTAGGCACTTAGAGCTATGAACTTTCCTCTTAAGACTGCTTTTAAAGTGTCCCAGAGGTTGTGTTGTGTTGCATTATCCTTTTCTTTGAATTCCAGGAATCCTTTTATTTCTTTCTTAATTTCTCCTGTGTTTGCCTGCAGGAATGTAAGTGCACCATATGCATGCGATACCCATGGAGGCCAGCCAAGGGTTTCAGACCTCTGGGGCTAGAGTTACAGATAGCTGTTAGTTGCTGCCATGTAGGTGCTGGGAATTGAACCCAGGTCCTCTGCAAGAGCAGCCAGTGCTTTTAACCACTCAGCCATCTCTCCAGCTCTTTATTGTTAATAATAAATATTATTCTCTTAATTTCATTTCTTTAACCTAAAACAGTTTTTTGGGTGTTTCTTAGAGTGGCCTTTTTGTTAGATGTTTTGACTATAGTAGCCACATTTTTCATTTTGTTCTAAAACTATTTCATGTATATTTGTTCAAGGAAGCTGATAAGTGATTTACCTGGTCTATGAGATGCCATCAAAAGCTGTGTGTGTGTGTATGTGTGTGTGTGTGTGTGTGCGTGCGCGCACGTACGTGTGTGTGTGTGTGTGTGTGTGTGTGTGTGTGTGTGTGTGCTGGATGAGTTTATCTTCCTCCTTTAAAATCTCAGGCATCAAAGTCAGTGGTAATCAAAAGGTCTCTTGAGTGTATAGACTTGCCATACAGACAACATAAAAAATGTCCTGCTAAGGAAATGTTTAAACTTTTACAAGGTATTATAAGTCGAAAGAGGTCATCGTCTTTAGGTTCTGTGGAATAACTGTGGAATCTATCTTCACATATGGAAAAATCCTTTCTATCTTTAAGATGTGTAGCCATTAATATTCAGAATTTTAATGAGGCATTTGCTTGTTTTTACTTGCTAATAGCTTGCCCCACTGTCTGTAGCTTATACATAGATCCACGGAAATAGGGAAGGAAGAATACCAAACTCATTGGGATCCTCTGTCACTGTAGGCATTGCTGGTGAACCAAACTCAGATACATATTCTTGTTCACCTATTTAGTCTTCCCTTCAGTTTGCTTTCCCCTACCTAACTGACCTGCCAACTTGTGTGTCTAACTCCTAACATGAGAATTATTTGTAGACAATTGGGATCTCTGTAATATAAGGTTTTATAGACAAAGGGTTATAGGACTTCATAGAAGGAAAAGAACAGTTGACTAAGCAGGTTTCATAACAAAATAAGAATAATTTGAGCAGCTACCTGGGAATAAAAAGGCAACAAGTCAGATGACATAGTTAAAACTTTCAGTAGGAAACATGCCAGCAATCCAGTTATGGAATTCAGAGTTTACAAACAGGCCTGGAGAAGTGGTTCAGCAGTTAGGAACACTGGTTATTCTTGAAAAGGACACTGCCTGATTCGATTCCAAGCAAGAGACAAAAAGGTAAATGAGGAAATAATTATACAAGTCCCAAGATGTCTCCTTCTTTAAAATAAAAAAAACATTTTATTCTATTGACAATGACATCTAATCTATCACATTTAGATGTGAAAACTATTTAAAGCACTTTATTTTTTATTTTTAGTTTTGTTTTCCTGTTCATTCTCATGATGATTTATTTATTTATTTTAAAAATTGCACCGACTTTGTGTGTCATGTGGGAGAAAGAGACACAGAGAGAGAGAGACAGAGAGAGAGAGAGCATGTGTGTGCCACGCACAGATATGGAAATTGTCAGGCTTGGCAGCAAGTGCCTTTCCTCACTGAGCCACATTGCTGGTCCATGATGACTTTTATTCTTTCAATTTATTTATTTATTATTTGCTTATTTATTTTTATTAGCATTGCTTTAAAAACATGATTGCTTTGAAAAGCTTTGTATAGGTTTGTCAGAAAGGGGAGTGTTTCTGCCATTTGTAGATTCTAGTCTTAGGCTGACTGATTTCTCTAGAATGAACCTCCCACCTCCCTTGATGGCCTGCTATGATCTTGACTCTACACATGACCTTGGGCACCCAGGTCCCATTCTCATGCATCAAGAAGTTTTCTATCATCTTTCTATAACTCTTCTATAGCTGTGATGTACCTTCACCTGTGCCCTACAGAAAATGTAAAACAACAAATTGAACTTCTGGAGATAAAAATCATTCTGAGAAATTAAATTTTTTTTAAAGTTTTGAATAACTAAAATTATATAACTCTCAAACTAAGAATATATAATTTTATTTTAGAATGTAAATTTGCAATTATATGTCTACTATAATTTTTTTTTACAATTAAAGTTACAGTTTTAACAATATACAAAATATTACACTAATTCAGATTTTTTGGCATAATGATTACAGATTTGATAAATACATTTTATATCTCATAATAGCAATGAAGATTATACAAAAGCTATTAAAACAATTATAAAAATAAATTCAATTGTCACTTAAGTATCTAAAGAGATCATAATAGCGATGAAGATTATACAAAAGCTATTAAAACAATTATAAGAATAAATTCAATTGTCACTTAATTTTCATTTTTTATTATTGCAGGCAAAACTGTACTACCAAGCATCAACAATTCTGTGAAATTTCTCAATACTGAAAAAAAATTTTGAAGCCAGTTTGTTGAAATTTGCTGACACTAGTTTATGGACTAACACATGATTGATTTAATTTTAGTTTAATTTAGTAAGATGTATATTCTTTAATTGCTATTTAAAATTATATGTATCCCATTAGATCAAGCTTGTTAATTGTACTGTTTATGACTTCTAACTTGATGAATTCATCGATCACAGTATAAAAGCTCCATCCTGTTGGTTGTGGATTATTGTCTTGTTTCTTGTGCCCCTTCTCAATTGTCCTATCTATTTTGTGACTATCTTGTTAAGTACTTGACTTATAGATATAATTTACCTTGTTATTTAAAACATGCTTACATGGTAAATCTCTTGATGTCAAATCATGTTTTTAGTGTTTAACGTTTGTGATTCTGGAATATTTATTTATATTATTTATCTCAATATGTTTCTTGTTAAATTTTCTACCTCATTGAGTTTTATGGTATCTCTTATATGGCATGTAGTTGTATGTTTTTCACCCCACTAGTGAAATGGTTCCATTTAAATGTAATTGTTCATGTATTTTAATTTATTTCTACTGCAAAATTTATGTTCTTCCATATTTTATACTCTCTTGATTTTTCAACGCAGTTCATTCCCAGCACCCCACCCTCAGGTTTTTGGGTTTTGTTTTTATTTTTTGAGACAGGGTGTTCCTTCAGTCCCAGCTGACCTGGAACTCTCTATGTAGACCAGGGTGGCCTGGATCTCACAGAGATCTGCCTGTTTCTGCGTCCTGAGTGCTGGGACTAAAGGTATACACCACTATGCTCAACTTGTTTTAATTTACTTATCTTTATTTTTATGTTCTAAAATTTATTTATATTTATTTTGTGTATGAGTCTTTGCCTGCATGTATGTAGTGCACCTGTGTGGGGCAAAGAAGCAGGGTTTAGAAGAGGGCATCAGATATCCTGGAACTGGAGTTATAGAGGTTAACTGCCATGTGGGTGCTGGGAATTGAACCCAGGTCCTCTGGAAAAGCAACCAGTGTTCTTAACCATTGAGCCATCTCTCCAGACCCCTTCTTTCTATTTTTGATTATGATGGTTCTGAAAGTAAGTTTTCCTTTTGTTTGCATTTAATCCTACCTAAGATTTATTTAGCTTAATAAATCTGAAAATTGTTTGCTTTTACTCATTCTGGAATTTTTTTTTCAGTCTTTTTCCTCTGATGGCTAATCCTGATTTTCAATATGATTGGGTGAGAGGCATTTGGAGATAAGTAAAGCACACTTCTGAGTGTATCCATGAGGATGTTCCAGATATGACTGGTGGAGAGAACCGCAACGAAGAAGGAGACACAAATGCTGAATGTGGGTGGAAGCATCCAGTAGACTGAGAGCCACATGGAATGGAAGCCAACCAGAGTGGACCAGTTCTGTTCTCCCTAGAGTGGATCTACAACAGCTACTGCCGTCACCTGTGGACATCAAACGCCAGTTCTGAATTAGCCTCAGCTATTGACTCTCCAGGGCACTTCGAGGCCTTTAGCCTTAGACTGAAGCTATACCAATGATCTCCTGAGGATTCTAGTTCTTTGAATTGAACAGCTGTGGTGTTCTGCAGACAGCCATGTTTGTACTGCCCACTTTCTGATTTTGTAAGCCAACCTAATAAATTTCTGTTTATAATTTTATATATGTAATACAAAATTATGTGTACATAAATACATCATGATTTATATTGGTTCTCTTCCACTAAGGAACCCTGATTAATGTATTTCTTCCCTTGGCTCTTATCACCCTCAGTATCTTTATGGAGCTGTGATTTAGTAAGAACTTTTACTCTGTGTTCCAGGTTTTGTAGAACTGCTTTCTTATCTCCATTTATTCTTTTGTCTGCTAAGCAATCTCTTTTCCTCATTTTGTTTTTATGAGATGGTCTCACCTTGCTGGCCTCAAACTCATGCAATCCTCTTCAGCCTGACAAGTGCTTAGGATCCATCACTTGTATAGATTATCAGCTGTTAAAAGCAGTTTCTTTACAAGCAGTGTTTTTTTTTTTTTTTAATTAGCTATATCTTCCAGATCATAAGGTTCTCTTCTGTTTCTATCCTGCAGGCTTTTTATTAAATTGTAAAGTTAACATATGTATACATAAAAGTGCAAATAAACATGAAACACTGATTAATTAGACAAGCGACTCTCTTCACAATTAACATTAGGACATGTGAGGCCCAGTGGTTAAGAGTACTGGCTGATCTTGCAGAGGACCTAAGGCCACTTGGCAATTAACAACCCTCAGTAATAGCAACAGTTTTGTGGGGCCATTAAAATTATACAATTTTAGAGATTCCTTTAAAGATAGATAATACATATAAATTGTAATATAAATCAATAATCAACTGGATGAGAAAAATCATATTTTAGTGTTATAACCCAATCCCACATATATTAAAAGTCAAGAAGAAAGTAAATTATTCTTTTTTATTTTAAAATATTTAAATATTTATTGTGTGTGTTCTTATCTTTGCCATATGGAAGTCAGGACAATTTACAGGAGTCAGTTTTCTCCTACCCTGTAGGTTCTGGGAAACTGAATTTAGATCATCAGGCTGGCAGCAAGCACTTTTACCAGCTGAGCCATCTCAATGCTCCAATATTTTCTTTTTTAAATTTTATGTGTATGAGTGTATTGCCTGCATGTGTGTAAGTGCACCTGTGTCATGCAGTTCCTGTGGAGGTCAGAAGAGAGCGTTGGATTCCCCTGCAACTGTAGTTAGCCACCATGTAGGTGCTAGGACTCGAACACAGGTTCTCTGTAAGAACAATCAGTGCTCTTAGTTGCTGAGCTATCTCTCCAGCCCCCAAATATTTTTTGACTGAATGATTATGTATCTCTTTATAACTTTTTTCACCTTCTACATTTTCTATAAATTCTTCAATCATCACTTTATATTAAATTTTGTGAATAAATCCTTTTTAGAATATGATTTTTGAAGTCATAAAATAATTCCATTTTTTCTTTGACATGATTGACAAAGGGGTATTTTTAAGTTAATGATCAATTGAATGCATAAAGTATGGAACTGTATTTCTAATAACTTCAGCACTGTTATTAATTTTTTCACAGCAGACAACATTTTTGGTAAATTTTAATTACTAAAAATCTCATAGACAGGGCTCAGCAGGTAAGAGCACTTACTACTCTTAGGATAGGTTCCCAGGACCCATATGGCAGTTCACAATTGTCTGTAATTATAGTTCCAGGGGATCTTATGTCCTCTTCTGGCCTCTGAGGGTACCATGCACACAGTTATTACACAAGCATACATGCAGGCAAACATTCATACACATAAAAAGTTTAGAAAGAAAGACTAAAAAATAAAACTCAAGCTAGGTATGATGGTGCATATCTTTAATCCCAGCACGTGGGAGGCAGAGGAGGTGGATCTCTATGAGATCAAGATTAGCCTGGTCTACATAGAAAGTTCTAGGCTAGTTGGGGCTACAGGGACACCCTATTTTAAAAAATAAGTAAAATTAAAATTGAAAAGAAGGCAAATCTCATAGAAAAAGAAATAATTATTTCTATGTATATATCATATATTATTTATAAATATATGAATTTATATTTATGTTGCATGTTATCAAAAGATAATTTCCATTTTTACTAAGTATCCTTGGGAAATAAATTTGTTTTCCATTTTTTATAACTTTAATAAAGTTTTGACAGTTTCATACTGTGTCTATAAGGCATTCTGATTACTGTCACCCTTGCCCTAGCTGTTCTCTCAACCCCGATACATTCATTCATTCTCTGCAAGTACCTTTCCCCCATTTAATATAAGAATTCTTACAGCAAAAATTAGTCATTCTTGAAGGGACAAAATTGTATCACATTCAAGTTTTAAAATTTCATGCTTATTAATCAATTGGATGTCACCTTTGTATAATGCCTAATGAAGTCTTTTGATAATTTCTGTATTGAGTCGTTAGCCTTTCACTTACTAATCTGAGGAAGTACTCAGATTCTAACTACAAGGTCTTCTGCAAATATCTTCTCCATATATTGAGTCTGTCATTTCAACTTTAAAAAATTTTTTTATTTTTTTGGTCTTTTCGAGACAGGGTCTTCCTATAGCCCCAGCTGTGCTGGAACTCACTATGTAGACCAGGGTGGCCTTGAACTCACTGAGATCTGTCTGTCTCTGCCTCCCAAGTCCTGGTGTGCTTTTAAAATCTTCACTTTTGCTTCACATTTGGTAGGACAGTAAATTCTCCTTTGGCTCTCAGTTCGTTAAGAAGCAAGAAGACAATGTCTTTTGCTTGTGTCACTATTACAGGTTTCCTGGGCAGTTTTCTGTTATCTCTAGATTTACAAGCTGTCTTTGCCATCAGAATTCCTACAGGACTTCTGTTACCTAGCAAACGAGTTTCAGAGAAGAAAACTACCCCAGTCTGAGCCTCCCCTGAAGGCGCCAGTTCTTAGGGTGCTGCTCTTCCTTCATTTCCTTGCAACTCCACTGTGTTCCCTGAACAAATGAGTCATGTTTATCCTCACCGTTCAGCTCTTCATTTATTTATTCTTTTACTTATGTTTGAGGCCTCTGGAAATCTGAGCCTAGGGAAAAAGAAAACAAATACTCCACCTTTTTTCTAAGAATGACTTGGCACTCAGCCTTTCTCAGTCTCTGAAGAAGATAAAAAGCTCCATGTCTATCCCACAGAGATCCTTCTCCCCAGAGCACTTTTATTCCAAAGTAGAAGGAAGAACTTATAGTGATGATGATTACAACACAGTAATTCAACGTTTATGATGGGAATTTTACTGCTTAATATTTTGACTTGGCTTATCTTATTAATCAATATTATTACATTAAGAATTATGAGCATTTTTACTTTTTTTTTTTTTTTTGGCCTTTTTGAAACAGAGTCTCCCTGCAGCTCCAGCTGGCCTGGTACTCACTTTGTAGACCAGGCTGGCCTTGAACTCACAGAGCTCTGCCTGCCTCTACCTCCTGGGTGCTGGGACTATAGTCATGCACTGCCATGCCCAGATACAATTTTACTTTTTATATGCCTAGTGTGATGGTTTGAATGAAAATATCCTCCATAGGCTCCAAGTATTGGGGCATTTTGTCCCCAGATGATGGAGCTGCTTTGGGAGGTTTTAGAAGGTGTGGCTATCCTGGAGGAAGCAGGTCACTGGGTGTGGGATTAGAGAGTTCTTAAGCCTTGCCAGATCTCCAGTTGCTCTCTTGTTTCCTGTGCCTGGTGATGGTGTGAGAGCTTAGCTTCTGCTGCTCCTGCTCCAGCCACCTCCAGCCACCATGCTTCCCTGCCATGACGGACTGTAATTCCCCTGGAACCGTAAGCTCAAATAAACTCTTGCTTCTATAAATTGCTTGGGTCAGTGTTTCTATCACAACAGAAAGGTGACTAATACACCTAGTGCTAAGTAATTTACATAATTGCTAAGAAAAAGATCTTAATTTTTATTCAATACTGTTGTCAATAAAACTTTATTTTTTGAAAAAGGCTATTGAATTAAAGATCTGGATTCAATTCTTTGTTTATATATATTTATAAGGTATCAAACATTGTTTTAATCAACAGGTATTTAAATATATACATGCATATATTTATATATAATTTATTTTTAGGTTAATTTAAATTTATGATTATGTACTGCACATATAAATTTCATGATTTAAGTTGAATTCCTAAATTCCTAGTCAGAAATTATATTACATAATTCAGTGTTATCAAGCAGAGAAATTAGATTATATAAGCAAACATTAGTTTAGAGCTTAGACCATACTAGTAATCAATAAATCATAATACTCTTGACCCCCTCTCAGAAGTTATAAAACTGCAAAATTCCTATGTCAGTGCCAGTATCTCTTTTTTTTTATTATCACAGTATTTTACAATAATGGCTAGCAATAAAGTAGCTAAGATAAAAATAAAGTAATGATAAAGTACAAATTGTAAGTATATAATTAGGTTTAAAGCAGCTCCTGGTTAATTTTTTTTCACTTTGTATTTCATATGGGCTAAATGAAATCATTAGTTCATCTAGGAAATAAGTGAGGCCAATTCTCAAATTTCAGAAAAATCTAAAAAGCAGAGGAACTCAGGTTTGACAGTTATTTGCTGTTTTCTTCCATGTGCTACCATTCTTTGCAGTGCTACCAAGCCAACAATACAGCTAATACCTGAAATAAACAGCCTGACTCTTAATTTTAAAAGAATGGGCCCAAACTTGAAGGATCCCCATTCCTCCAGATGTCTCCTGGAACTGTGCCATTGTGTTAGGCCTCACCCATAATTTTATTCAAAAGTGTTTCTCCACCATCACTTTGGGGAACTATAAACTTAGATCTACTCTGATCAGAAAATCTTGCCCTTTCATGCCTGGGCCTAAAACATCTATCACATACACATAAGGTTAAGCAATTCTTCTTAGCCTTAATTGTTTTCAATGGAGATACATGAGGCCTTTCAGCGCTTTGATATGTTAATTCATAAATATATCCACATTCATTCACTTCCTAGAGGTGGAACAGTAAATCAAGATTCCTAGGAATTAAAGTTTGGTGCCTAGGTCACAAGAGCACATGGTTCAGTGAGTGTGTCAAGGTTAATTAAAAGTCATTAGTCCAGATTCTGTCTATTTTATAAAAGTCATTTCTACAATTTTTTTTTTTTTTTGAGACAGGGTCTTCCTGTAGCCCCAGCTGACCTGGAACTCACTATTTAGACCAAGCTGGCCTCGAACTCACAGAGATCTGCCTACTTCTGCCTTCCAAGTGCTGGGATTAAAGGTGTGTGCCACCATGCCCAGCTAAACATAGTAGAGTTTAAAATCTTAGCTATTTTGAAAAAGTAGGCAAGAAAAGTACAAACTCATGTTAAGTTATAATGAATTTTCCAGTTTATTATCTGTAAAAAAAAAATAAGTGGGTCTGTTTGTTTTGACAAACTGCATATAAATCTCAAGGTTAGGTCTAAATAGCTGAGTGCTGATTTAATGTTCCAGCCTCCTTTTCATTTTCTTCACCTTCTTTTTTTATTCTTATGTAGCACAAGAGTAGACAACTTGCTCTTTAATAGCTATACTATATAAGTTGCTTTTGATATTTTGCTAAAATTTTCCACTTCCTGCTGGACCCCACCTCAGCTCTCCCCTATTAAAATTGTGCTAGTCTTTCAAATCCTACTTCAGCTCATGGAACCCTTCATTCATTTCTCCTTGTCAATGTGCTTTGTATATTTCTGTAGCACTTACACACTTATATCTACTCCAGTTTTCTTTAGCTCTGACTCTTAAATGATTTTATTTGTTTTTACATGAGTAGTTCAATAACATTTTTAAATAAAATAATAAAGGGTTTAATCCACCATTAAGAAAATATCAAAATTAGACAATTTTAAAAATGAGTTCTGTGAACTGTTAGAGGAATAGGTTAACTATCTCATATAAAACTTCCTAGACTAGAAAACCAAGGAACCTACTTCATCTTTTTAACAATACTAAAATAACTTTGATATCAAAATTAGTCAATAAATTAAGTTATAGGGAAATCTGTTCACAAAAGTGCAAAAAATCTAAGCAAAATATTGCTAAACTGAATTCAGGGAATATAAAAACAGTAATTTGAAATTTTTATATCTCAGATTTAAGTTGGACTTGTTATTAGAAAATACATTAATGAGTTTGCTATATTACAAAATTGAAGAATGGGGGAGGAATGCCGATTCTTAATGCTGCAGTAAAAGTTCTGTTATTTGAGGATTAAAAATAGCCTTAAGAATTAGGAATAGAATATAGTATATACTAACATTCTACAGAAAATAGTGTATGTAGTAGGATAATGTTGGATACATTCCTTTTTGAATCAGGAATGAGGGATATTACATATAGGTACATATAACTGATATTGTTTGGGTCACCAGGCTCCAAAAGTAAGTGTAGCAGGGAACAGTGACACATAACTATAAGGCAGAGGTAGGGACACTGTCATAAGTCTATGCCAGCTGTTTCTACATAGCCAGGCCAGCTAAGGCTATATAGTGAAACAGTGCCTAAAAATAGTACAAGGACAATGGAGAAAAACAAGCAAATATAACTATGTATATATGGTGATTCCTACTGACAGGACCCAAAGAGCCAATGACCCTCCCCTAAATTTGGTAGCTGAGGTAACATTGGATGTATAATATGTACTAATGCATGACTGCACTGTGTTGTCTGTCCCCATGAGTATCAAGTGCATCAGTCTCCTGATCCATGACAAATATCTATAGCTATAGTAAGCATGGAAGCACTGTTACATATTACATATGTACATATGTAGTAAGATTATGGAAATGACTATTCAGCACTTTACTGGTGACTAGTATAGACTAAAATGTGTGTTAAGCATGTAATGTAGCACTGGATTCAAGGACAATACAAAATGCAAAATAATTACATATTTTTCAATAACATTGAATGGTAAAATGTTGAATATATTGGGTTAAAAATGCCTTATTAAAATTACATCAATGTCATTAAGTTTTAAAATGTAGCTACTAGAAAACTTTAAATTCCATATATTATTCCACTCTGCAAGTAGTATTTATTTCTTTTGTTTTTGTATTCTTTTGTAGAATCTTTAAATTATACAGATAAATAGATGATAGATAGATGATAGATAGATAGATGATAGATAGATAGATAGATAGATAGATAGATAGATAGATAGATAGATGACAGATCAGGGTCTCCCTGTAGCCCCAGCTCACCTGGAACTCACTATGTAGACCAGGCTGACCTTGAAGTCACATCCATCCACCTGCCTATACCTCCCAAGTGCTGGGATTAAAGGCATGTGGCGCCATGCTTGGCATATTTTTTGTTTGGCTTCTGTGCATTTCATATAATAGATCTTAGTCAAATTTAGTGCTCCTCTATATCCACAACCCTCTCCCATAGAATTTGTCACAGGATTTCATGCATTCTGTCATATATGTTAAGACTTACCAAGTCAAGCATTTGTACCAAGATATTCCTTGGTGAAAATTCATTCATTGGTGTCTAGTCAGCCTACTGAGAGTCACTCCCTCAAAGAATATCAACTCTCCCTCACTCAGCAGTAATCAGTAGCCAATAGTTCCTTGGTTAGAGTTGGGGCCTGCTGCCCATTTCTCCAGATCTATGCTGGCTTTTGGTCTGAGTCAGAATGGATCTTGTGCATGCTGTCCCCACTGTTGCAAGTTCATATGAGCAAGTTCCTAGGGGCCTGGGAAATCTTTGTTTCTTTATGTTCATTTACCAACCCTGGTTTTACAATCTTTCCACCCCCTCCTCCACAATGGTCCCTGGGTCATAAGTGGGTGAGGTTTAATATAAGAGTCTTGTCCAAAGACATGAACTCTGCATTCTTTTATTCTCTAAAACTTAGCTATTTCTGGCCTTCTGTGTGCACCACACTCTGTTTATGAGGAAGTTTTGGTGGTAAGAGTTGAGGGATGTATTGGTATTCCCCAAACCTCCTGTTCCGCTGTGTTGCGTGAGCCTTGGTGTGTGGAACTTCTATTGTAGATGTGTCGCTTTAGGGCTGAGCATCACTCAGATATAAGTTCTTTGTGAGTGACCAGTTGTGAACCTCAGTAGAAGCCTCCATATTTTGTAAAAAGAAGCTTCAACGAGTGGTGTACGGTATACTTGCCTGTAAATATAAGGATTCATGTTTAGCATGCAGTAAGAAATTTCATTTGTCTAGAGATATGACAGAGATAGGGGTTTCTATAGATTTCTGACCTCTCTAGTCATGTGTATTTGGCTATATCTACAGTGCCACCCATGGGTTTCCTCTCATTAAGAGGTTTTTAAGTCCAGTTAGATAGGTGATGATTACCCCCTAGCTAGAAGTATCATTACTGACACAAACAGTGTTAGTTTGCTCTGCCAGTTGTTTCTAGGAATACTTTTACTTTTTCCTAATTTCTTCTTTAACCCATTCGTCATTCAGCAGTGTGCTGTTCATGTAGCTACTAGAGCTTCCTTTGCTATTAATTATAGGATTTATTGCATCGTGGACTGATAGAATGCATGAAACTATTTCAATTTTTTTTTTTTTTGTATTTGTTGGGGTTTGTTTTGTGCCCTGGTATATAGTCAATTTTAGAGAAACTTCCGTGGAGTGCTGAGTAGAAAGTATATTCTTTGGTGCTTGGGTGGAATATTCTGTAGATGTCTGTCAGGTCCATTTGATGTATGATGTCATTTAACTCAGACGTCTCTTTGCTTATTCTTTGTGCAGTTGCCCTGTCTATGGGAGAAGTGAGACATTGAAGTCACCTACTATCACTGAGTTGGACTCAATATGTGCTTCATAGTCCTGTAGTACAATTTTTATGAAACTAGTTATACCAGAGTTTTGTGCATGTATTCGTGATTGTAATATCTTCTTGGTCAATTGTTCCTTTTATTAGAAGGAAGTGACTCTATCTCTTCTCATTAGTTATAATTTGAAGTCTAGTTTGTCAGATATTAGAATTGTAACATCTGCTTGATTCTTAGTCCATTTGCTTGGAATGTATTTTTCTATCCTTTAATCCTTAGGTAGTGCCTATCCTTGAAGTTGAGTTGAGTTTCTTGAAGACAACAAAATGATGATTCTACTATTTAATCCATTCTACTAGCCAGTACCTTTTGACTGGTGAATTGAGGCAATTGATGTTTAGAGTTATTATTGAAAGAAGTATAGTGTTTACTATCATTTAATTTGTTTGTGTTCTTGGTCTTATTTTGCATCTTTATATTTATATCTTCTTTTGTTTTCTTTCTGAACCTACTTGAGTATAGTTATTCCTACATTCAGTCCTTTGTATTAGTTTAAGTAGTCTCTGTAAAGCTGATTTGAGTTTTTCAATTCCATCTTCATTTTGGCTTGGTTTTTTTTGAACATTTCCATCTTTTCTATGAATTCATTTTTCTAGTCCTGAGTTGTTTTTGTTGTTTCCCTCAGTTGCGTACTTGTATTATCTTGAGTTTCCACCGCAAGTGTGTGCCTATCCTCTTCAAGCTCTTTGACTTGTTCACCTGCGTGTTCTTTAAGTTCTTGACCATGCTCACAATGTTTTTTTAAATGCTGCATCTTTGGGTTGTTCAGGGTAATTCTTATTGTAGTACACTTCTGTAGGACTGGTGGGTTTTGTTAGGGGATATACTCTCTTGTTTTTTATATTGTATGTGTTTTTGCATTGCCATTTGAGCATATGGATGTCCTTTGTAGGTTGTGTGTCTTAGGAAATTCTGTTCTACTTTTGTTTAGATGAAGTTTGGTTCAGTTTATATTGTTGATGTAGCTTGGTTGCTTTTTGCTCAGGTATGAAAAGTTGGTGTGTGCTTCGGGTTCTCACAGGATAGTAGACTGGTCTGGGTAATAGGCAAGTCTATGACAGGTAGATTAGAAGGGGGTCAAAGGGCAAAACAGGGGTGTGGATATCCTGTAGAGGACCTAACAAAGGAAGCTGAGAATTGAGCTAGTCTGGGTGCAGGGTATCAGGATGCAGTGGGTGGGTCTGCACTAAGGAGTAATCCAGACAACTGGAGCAGAAAGGGCAGGAGCAGGCCTGGGCCCAAGGATAAAAAGGGAAAGAGTGAGGGAGAGAGTGTAGCTGGTCAGGGTGCAGTGGAGTAGAATCAAGGCAGGAAGTATTATCTCTGATACACAATATTGAACTACACTAAATCTGACTTGAAGAGCATGAATCCAGGATGGAAATGGGTGAAGGCAACATTAGTGATAGGAGGGTGGAGGAGAAGGGAAAGGCTCCTTCCATACCAGTCAGCAAGGGTCTGATCTGGCAGACTTTAGGTCTGCAGGGTGAGGAGACAAAAGTAAAGTGCTTGGAGCTGTCCACCTGAGGGTTTCTGTTCTCATCTGTGAGTCTGAGTCTACTGTCATGACTATATGAGATGGCAGACAGTTCTGACTGCTGTGGGCAATGGTTAAGATTCCTGTTGGCTTCTCTAAACATGGAAAATCTGAAACTGGATTTATGAGGCTGGAGTGGTAATCTCATGCTGCTAACTAACTTTTTTGTTTGTCCTATTAGAGACTAAGATTGTTGAGGAAGTGTTGTAATTTACCTCTTATTAGCTATGCTATGTAACACAATGTGTTTGGGGCATGAAATACATTCCAGATCCACTCCCTGAATCAAATTGGGATTATTAGTACATAAAATGTTCTACGGGAAATCTTAATTTACTACTGTAGTCATTTGGGATAATGAGGAATCAGGACACTTTTGCTTTCCAACATTGCCCAATATAGAATCCCTTCAAAACCACAGATTCATGAGGTTTTAAATGTATGCTGGATAAGCTACTGTGAGCATCATTATTTGTGTGGACTATGTATAAAGAAATCTTTTAGTCTATGTTATATGAAAGTTTAAAATAATAATAATAATGTAGAGATCTGAATGGCTCAGTGCTGGATAATAACATTCTTTTCTCTCATTCTTTTGGCCCTGAATTTTTCTTAACATTTTTGTCCATTCACAAAGCCAACAAATAGATTCACGGATGTTTATTGATATGGTTAAACATCCACTAAATTAAGAACTCTCTCTGTCTCTCTTTGCTCTCTCTCTCTCTATGTGTGTGTGTATGTGTGTCTGTGTGTATATATATGTACACATATATACATAAATGTATGAAACATGTTTTCTATCTTCAGGCTATTTACTATCTCATAGGAAATGTTTTAACACACCAATAACTTCAACATCTATGGCATGTAAAAAATGTGAAAGAAGCTATAAAAATTCAAGACTGTTTGATTTCTCAAGAGAAAGAGATTTTGTGTTTTTTATTTTGTTTTGTTTTGTTTTGTTTTTTAACCTAAGGAGATCAAAGAAAATATTCCTTCTTTGCTGACATGTGGGCTGAGTCTTAGGTGAATAGAATTTTGATGAAAATGGGACATTATCTGCAGACACCTTGAGAGAATGGCAGAAAAAGTGGTACAGCCATAGAAAAATGAGATTTAACTGTTTGAAGTGAGTCTCAGCTTTGAGGTTTTGACTCTCCATCAATGAGAATATTTTTTGCTTTATATAAGAATAGGAAAGAACTGAAACAATGAAGGTGTGTGAGATAACAAAGGCAGTACTCTAGCATAGAAACTTGTTACAAATGCCTTGAGGGACACTCAGAAGGCAATATACCTAAGAGATACTTGACAGAAGAATGAAGTAGGGGCTGGAGAGATGGCTCAGCAGTTAAGAATGCTGAATGTTCTTGCAGAAAACCCGGGTTCGAATCTCAGCACCCATGTTGCAGCTAACAACTGTCCATAACTCCAATTCCACGGGATCCAATGCCTTCTGCTGACCTCTGAGGGCATTGCATGACGTGGGTGCACTTACACACATACAGGCAATACACACATACACATAAAATAAAAATAATAAATAAAATAATTTTTTTTAAAAAAGAAGAATGAAGTAAATAATGGCACAAGTGTGAAAACTGCTACAGGGAAGCAATTCATAGCACAAATTATGATTATTATATAAATGATATATTAAATGAAAATAAACATGCAGCCAAGTGAAAAAATATGCTAATTCGTTCTAAATAAAAATACTAGTCAATGAACCCTCTGTCTAATTATTCCTTTGATAACAAACTTGACTTTCCCTTTCTTTTTACTTCTAAGACACTTTGCAAAATAGTTGTCCTTCCCAGGCCTGGTGGCGCACACCTTTAATCCCAGCACTCGGGAGGCAGAGGCAAGCAGACCTCTGTGAGTTCAAGGCCAGCCTGGTCTACATAGTGAGTTCCAGGACAGCTGGGGCTACAGGGAGACCCTGTCTCAAAAAGACAAAAATGAAAAAAAGAAAAAAAAAACTGTCCTTATTTATAAATGTGTTTTGATTTTCATGCATTTTGAAATTTGGTTTCTGTCTGGGCCCCTTCACCAGACATTTTCAGTCAAAGGTCACTCCAAGATTTAATGAAGGAGAAGTGCTTGGCCATCTTCATAAGAACCTTCCTGCTCTTTGGTTAATCTTTGGTTTCTTCACTGTGGGATGAGTTAGTGAAATTCTAAGTCAGGGTCAAAGCTTAAAATGGAGAAAATTAGAGAGATACAATTGCGTGGCCCTATCTAGATCTTCCTAAAAGATCACCTGCAGGTGGAACCCAGGCATTTCAGTTTTTAAAAATTCTAGTAGTCATAAGATAGTAGTGTTGCTATGTGGACTCAACTGGAGAATAAACATAGAAAACAGGAGCAGAGCTCTGCTTAAATTCCTCTCTGGTTTAGTATAAGCATCATAGATTTCTAGAGTTGAGTCCACTAACATACACTAAATTACATGGTTCTGTCTTCTTTACTAGATGTAAAGGTAAGAGAATATAATTTTCTAAGAAGAGAGAGTATATCATTATTATTAAAAATCACAACAACATTAGAAGCACAGAACACTGAATAGTCACTATAACATGTACTATGTCTATTATGAAATATAAAGAATAAGGTTTTGAAGAGGAATTAGTGAATTTCCTTTTGTACCTATTGGGACTAAGATGGCATTGGTTGATACTGGTTTAAACACCTAACAAATATGATATACTTGGAACATGAAGTTACAAAATAATTCACAGTGTTGTTAATAACTTTCAGCAGGCTATTAGCACACATCTTAAAGAGTGTATTTTACTTAAATATATACATCCAGGTTTATGTAAACTACATAAATGATATATACCACCATTATACATATTGCATAAACAGAAAAGCATGATGATCTAATGAAAAAGGCCAAGCAGAGGCGTTCTTAAATACATTAAGGAAAAAAGCAGTGCTGTATTACATAGGACATGAAAGTTTCATGGTGAATAATATGCCAAATATGGTTAAATATAATGACTAAGGTAGCCATTGCTGTTCAGAGATATGAGACAAGTCTAGAATAAAGAATTTCCACTTTATATTATAATTAGGAGATTAGAATTGACTTAAGTAATCTTAGATAAGTTGTAGTTTTCAAAATGCACAAAGTACAGATGTTTGTATAAGAGGCAGATTGAATGAAAATTTCAGGGCAGGTGCAAAAAAAGGGTTTAAATAGTTTAGCCCTTGGTGTCCATGAGGAACTGATTTTAGCACCCTCACATGAATACTTGAGATGTTTAAGTCCCCTATGTAAAATGCCATAACACTCACATATAACCAATGCAATCATCCTGTCTATGTTAACCCTCTCTATATTAGTATGAAAACTTATACAATGCAAATGGTATGGAAACACAAGTTACATGGTATTGCTCAGGCAATAACAACAAGAAATGTATAGTTTCAAGACAGGCATTTTTGACTTGAATGTTTTCAATCCACGGTTTACTTTAAGTAAGTTCATTAAAAACTTATTGATGTGGATGACTGATTTTTTATAACATTGGAAATAAGGAAAAAGATGTTGAAAATTTTAGTCACAGAAAATATTTTAAGAAAAATGAAGAGCGAAGGTTAAACTTGAGCTTTGTCACTATTTAAAATAATCTAATAATTTCAGATTCCACCCTAAATGAAAATTTATGTCTTTATTTCTTTTCACCCATCAGTTAGTCTCTAGATGTGCTTGGATACCTTATTCTATAACCTAAAACCATGTACATAAAATATCTACTTTTTGGAAAGGGAACATTTCTCATAGCTGAAGAAAATGTAATCTGTGATTTGGTGGCCTACGTGCTAAATCTCTGCTCTCTAGGGATGGTGCTGTGTTGTGTGGGACAATCAATACTGTTCCCAAAAGAGTTCTGGGGTTTGAAAGAGTCTTTGTGTTTTCATTACTAGATCTCTTCTTGCCATTTTTTACAAAATAAACAAGAATATGTTTCCAGGCAGTAAAATCAATAGGTTTTGGGTGAGCTTCACAAGATAAAACCTGAAGTAGTTAAAAATGAAGTACTGTAACTGAGAAACAAAAAATAAAGGTAAATGTTTTCAAACCAACACTATACGCTTTGTAAAAGCTGAAAGTCTGAGCATTTTCATTCAAAAAAGATGATAGCAAATTTCAGCAGCTTTAAAATTTATGTAACCAAAAGATGGCAGTGTTCCATTTCGTTTCCTTTTAAACCTCATCCTTGTTTTTTTTATGGTAAAATTTTCTGACATGTTTTGCCTCTATTATCACATGTACCAAACACAGTGTAATTGATGAGAAGTGTTTAAATGCTTTTCACAATAACACTATTTTGGAGTTTAATGCACAGGATGATTTGATACATATGAGCAAATGAATGGGACACCTGGGATTTTACATCCTAACTATTTTGTTATGAGATTATCTCTTCGGGGTTCTTTTCAGTCTTGAATATTAGTTGATTCATTTATGTCAGCACTGGTTTGTTTCCATGTAGGACTAGTTAATGAAGGAACGATACAAAATTTGTGCTCCTATCAGAGTTTTCATGATTACTCTTATTATAGAGTGTTCGTCAAGGAGCAAATAACATTTATAAACAATGATGAATAAAATGAGAACATACACAAACATATATTTAAGATATTAGTATTATAATGAAGGTGACTAAAGCAAGTAATTAAAAAGTCAGTCAGTTCCAGCTTCTAAATGTTTCAGAATCTTAAATATATGCTTACCTGAGCTAAAATTTCTTTTGCAAGCATATTATGTCAAGAATTTACTTAACAGTGGCTAGAGAGATGGCTCAGCTGTTAAGAACACTTGCTGGGGCTGGAGAGGTGGCTCAGTGGTTAAGAACACTGACTGTTCTTGCAGAAGACCCAGGTTCAAACCCCAGCATCCACATGGCAGCTAACAACTGTCTGTAACTCCAGTTCCAGGGGATCTGACAGCCTCTTCTGTCCTCTGTGGGCATTGCATGACACAAGTGCACTTACCTACATGCAGGTAATACACACATACACATAAAAGAAAGATAATAAATTAAAAATTAAAAAAAAAGGAACACTTGATGCTTTTGCAAAAAATCCCCGGGTTCAATTCCCAACACTCACATGGCATCTAACAACCATCCATAACTCCAGTTCCAGCGGATCTGATGCCTTCTTCTGAACTCTGTGAGCATCAGCACAGGTGCATTTACACACAGACAGGCAATATACTCATGCACATAAAATAAAAATAATAAATACAAATTTTAAAAGGAATTTAATAATAATCATTTATTTAAAAGTCTTATTTTCTTTTTTAAAACTTTGACATATTCTTATTTCATTTTTAATTATGCATATGTATCCATGCTGAGTGGGTGTTTGCATGTGAATCACATCCTCATGTAGGCCAGAGGCATCTGATATCCTGGAGCTGGAGCCACCTGACATCTGTGCTACTAACTGAACTCGGGTTTTTGCAAGAGCAGTCTGTACTCTTAACTACGGAGCCTTCCCTCAAGCTTCTGTTTTCTTCATTAAAATACTAAGTACTGGCTCACCGACCTACTCTAAAGTAAGTTATTCCTAAGGAAAATGTCACTTGGGAGGAGCTTGGCAATGGCACTGATGTTTAGAACCTATCAGAGTTGGTTAAAAGCTCTTTTTTTTTTTTTGAGACAGGGTCCACTGTAGCCCCAGCTGTCCTGGAACTCACTATGTAGACCAGGCTGGCCTTGAACTCACAGTTCGAGGCCAGCCTGGTCTCCATAGCGAATCCAGGCCAGCTGGGGCTACAGGGAGACCCTGTCTCAATAAATTTAAAAAAAAAATTATTATTTTTATGTTATGGTATGCATCTATTGCCTGCATGTAGGTAAGTGTACCTGTATTGTACAATGCCTGCAGAGGTCAAAAGAGGCTGTTGGATCCCCTGGGACTGGTATTGCCGAAAGTTGTTAGGTGCCATGTGGGTGCTGGGATTCGAATCCCGGTCTTTTGCAAGAACAACCAGTGTTCTTAACTGCTGAGCCATCTCTCCAGTCCCAGAATTGCTACTTTCTTAACTAAAGCTTGGCATCAATACTCTAAAGCGGATGTTTAGGGAATTTTGTTTTCGGTTTGGTGGAAATACCAAGACTCATTTCTATTGTCATTAAAATGAGAAGAAAAAAAAAGCAAAGAACAAAACCCTCCCATTTCTTGTGACTACAGTTTTGAATTGGGGAACTTTACCTGCTGTGTATAGAAGACATGAAATGACTATATTTGGAAATACTAAAAAAGGTAATTAATGAATTCTACAAAGTAATTTTAATTTTAAATCAACTTTAAAGAAAGGTGTTATGTGTTTGAATGATGGGTATTTTTAGGTGGTGAATTAAAAGTTTCTTGTATTTGATTTTGTGAAAATAAATAAAAAGGAATTAATGTTTTAGTTATTTATGTTGGTGACAAAGTTAGTGCTGCAGCAGGTCCTGTTGGCAGGGGAACACGTTCTTTAGGAGATGAAGTGTGTTGACATTATGTAGCTACATAAATGAAATGTTTTATTTCAACAATATTAAAATACTTAAGAACTCTCCAGAGAGTAGTAAAATCTAATGGTTCCTAGGATTATAATTTAGTAAATGCTAACCCCCGTGCTAAATATTTTTTTCTATATTGTTATCCAAAATCTTATCTTTACTAATTCATTTAATCTTTATAAAACCCTACATGATGAGAATTATCATCTTCAGTTTAAAGATCATGAAACTCAGACAAAATGTGATTACAGAGCTATGAAATGTGAAAGCAACATTCAAATTCTGTCTGGTTTCTGAGAATATGTTTCTAATCCATGTTATCTTGCCTACCCAGTTATTTATTGCAAGACAGATTGATTATTTCCCAAAATATGCTGTGGAAGATCAGTCTTAGGATATGGTGTGCATAGTAGTAATTAACTAATTAAATAAACGACTTCATGGTAAAATTTGCTTGAAGATGGTACATATTATATTTCCAAATTCTGCTAGATATGCTTACTTTAAATGTACAGTAGCATGTTGAATATTATAAATAATTTCTATGAAGGTAGGACAATTAAACATTTTTCATGGTCACATGCTGAGTAATGCATTACAAATGCTACTATCATGATTGCTTTATGTTTATAAAAGGCTATTCACATACTATGTCATTGACAATCATAATAATCCTCTATAATATATATTAATAGCACCCAATGTTTGAAAACAAGGAAATTGAGGCAGAGGTATTAAGTTTTTATCACATGCAACAAAATAGACAATAGTAAGCCCAGTGTTTGAATCAGTTCTGTGACAAAAAGTCCATACAGTAAATGTCCCCATTGGCAGCTATCGCATCCTAGTAGGCAATTTAAATATCCATTTTCCAATCCCAGATTTTATTGTATATTGTTGGACTCAAAGGTGAGGAAACACCATTTTCAGAAACTGACCATATCTGTCAACAATAATGGAGAACCTCAGAACAAATATACACTAAATTTTCTCATACGTAACTAGTAGAGCAGTTACTTATTATGTTTTATTATTATTTTCTCTTTTTGACTTTGCCACTGCCCTTTGCCACTGACTAGCGTACTAGTGGAACAGACTTGAGATAGACTTGTAAAACTGTGAAACGGTATCACCAAGGAGTGAAAGAGTGTATAACTTTTCATGTTCTGAGGAGATTTTGCAGAAAGATAGCAAGAGAAAATGCCTGACTTTGTCAGTCTTGTATTTTCACAGATATAAAGATGTTATTTTGGAGAATAATATATTCTTTTCATTACCATTAAAATGTAGAAATATTATGTCTTAGTTTATCATTCTAGAACAACCAATCTAAAGCTAACAAGAATTTCAACTGTCCTGAACTATATAAGTTAGGAAACATTGGTGTTTATGAAGCATATTCTCACACATTCTTGTACTGAACACATTTACTATCCCTTGGTAAGATATTTTTCTACCATTTCACAGATAAGAATTTGATTCACTTAAATTGCTGCTTCTGGTTGCTCTCTAGTTGTGTGATTCTAAAGTGACTTTTCCAAGGTTATTCAGATAGTGAGATGTCAATATAGTTTCCTGACAGTTTCTTTGTCAAACACTATGCTTCTTACATGTCCCTCATGTAATTCATTGAAATGGAAAACTAAGTAAAAGGACCAAGGAATTTTTATGACATGCTCTGAGTACATGTTAAGTGATAAGTGACTTGCTAGAAAGATTCTAACAGCATGTGGCTAGTTGCAAAAATAACAGCATCAGTATTACACTCAGAGTTTTTAAGTTCACCCCTTGTAGTTACCATTTAATTCTTTTAAGTGATTCTGATTTCAGTGTATGTAAATGGTTTATACTTCAGTTTGATAGGATCATGCTACCATATTCTTGTACTAACAACTGTGGAACCAAATGCCTAATGACATCTGAGGATTTTGAGTAGAAAATGTTAAAAGTATTTGAACTGCTCCAGGTATCTGTGGGCAGGACTTTGGCCACCTAGTGGGCTCTAAAGAGCAATTGCATTGTTTACTGATTATTATCATAGTGATCTTTATCTAAATAAACCTTTCTTGCTGAATTAAGAAGCAATTCAAAAATATGTAAAAATGAGCATTATGTCTACACATGAGGAATTGCAGAAATTGCAAATAGCCTAACTCTGTTTCCCTAAAAAAAAAATGGTTGGAAGGTAACATACAATTGATAAGCATCTTACTTAGAGAATGTTTCTGGAAAGACTTAAAACATTCTAAGCTGGGTGTAGTGGCTCACGCCTTTAATCCCAGCATTTGGGAGGCAGAGTCAGGCAGATCTCTGTGAGTTCAAGGCCAGCCTGGTCTACATAGTGAGTTCCAGGACAGCTGGGGCTACAGCAAGACCCTAACTCAAAAAGACCAAAAAAAAAAAAAGACACTCTATTTTTATTTATAAAAACTATTTCATTTATGTTTATTTTGTGTGTTTGAGTGCTTTGTCTGCATGACTGGTGCCTATGGAAGCCAGAAGAAGGCATTTAATTCTCTGGAACTGAAATTACATGTGTCATGCTTTGAATGAAAAGGTCCCTCATAGGCTCCAAGTATTTGGACATTTTGTCCCCAGTTGGTGGTGCTGTTTTGGGAGGTCTTAGATGGTGTGGCCATGCTAGAGGAAGAACATTATTGATGGTGGGCTCAGAGAATTCTTAAGCCTTGCCACATCCTGAGTTGCTCTCTTGTTCCCTTTGCCTGCTTGAAGATGTGAGAGCTTAGCTTCCCCTCCTCCTCTACCCATGCCTCCCCACTGTGGTGGATTCCTACCCCTTTGGAACCATAAGCTTAAATAAACTCTTCCTTTTATAAGTTCCTTTGGTCATAGTATTTCTATCACAGCAACAGAAAAGTGACTAGCACAGTGTGGTTGTGAGCAGCCATAGAAGAACCAAAATTCTATCCTCTGGAAGAACAGTAAGTGCTCTTAATCACTGAGCCATCTCCCCAGCCCTTTAAAAGAAATTTTAGATGACATAATATGAAATGATACTGTATGTTGAATTAGAGCTGCTTATAAACATAAATGTGCTGCATTTTGGATAGAAAAACATTGAAAGCAACTCAGTGATAATTATGTGTCATGCTATGTGTAGAATAATATAGTTACAACTTCAGTTTTAATAAATAATTTTAGTTATTTCCTTGGATTTTATTATTTATATTGTTAATGATGTAATTATTTTCACCAATATAATTTTGGTCAGACATACTTTAACAGTTACATTTCTAAAGGATTTAATTTGCCTCTGAAAACAGTCAACAGTATTTACATCCATTTCCATAGAAATGTCTTTTTAAAATGCACTTATAAGCCGGGCGTGGTGGCGCACGCCTGTAGCCCCAGCACTTGGGAAGCAGAGGCAGGTGGATCTCTGTGAGTTTAAGGCCAGGCTGGTCTACATACTGAGTTCCACGACAGCTGGGGCCACCAAAAGACAAAAAAAAAAAAAAAATGCACTTACAAAACAGGAAAAAATTATCATTGCAACTTAGTATCATTGCTGCCTTGCTAATGAACAGGCAACTGTAGAAAATACAACTATTCAACAATTCTAGAAGGAAAAAGAAAGAAGGGGGAGGGCAGAGTGAAATCCCTCTCTGAAAAGAGAGGTGGTGAAAGGTGAGAGATAAGAAAACAGGGACATACTTGAAAGAGGGAGCTAGATAAGAAGACTAGGGATGGTAAGACTTTTAAAATTAAAGGCATGGAGATAGAGTTTATTGTGAACGGAGTAACAGATAAAAATGATACAATAAAAATGTAAAAACAGAATGAATAGGTTTTTAAATATAGAAAGTAAGTTGAAAGTGAAGATGAAAAATAAATCCAGCGCAGAAAAATATTTCAGAGGAAAGTTTGCACACAGGCCCTGCCACACATCAGAACAGCCTGAAAACCGTAAAAATGAACAGATCCAGCATCAAAGTTAATTGTTTGAGTTCAAATGATTGAATGAATGTTCAAAAGCATGCTGAAGTTCAATTGCATGGAGGAAGCCTGGGACTGGAGAGATGGTTCAGCATATAAGAGCATTGGCTGCTCTTGCAGAGGACCTGAGTTCAGTTCCTAGCACTGACATGGAGGCTTACAACCACCTGTAACTCCAGTTTCAGGGGATCTGATGCCCTTTTCTGAACTCCTTGGGCATTGTATGACACAGGTTCACTTATATACATGCAGGCAATACACTCATACACATAAAAATAATAAATAAAATATTTTTTAAATGAAGGAGGCCTTATGCAGTATAACACAGGAAAGAACTGAAAATTGTGTAGTAAGTAGATGCCGTTTTGAGAAATGTTTCTGTACCTATTTTATGACACAGTGCCAGTCTGCAGGTAGAAAAATGTGTTTAATTCAGGATTTAAATATAAATACCCAAGCAAAGATTTTAGAAATAACTGACAAGAGCAAAATGCATGGACTTTCTATGCATTACCACCATAGGTCTGCACTAAGCTGCTATTTCTTGTATAGATGCCACAAAATGTTTTCTGGAGTAAACATTGTGTATTTTTTAAATAAAGATTTTTTAAAGATCATGGAATCTCAGTAACAATCAGGAAAAATACTTCTTATTTAGAAATCCTTTTTATGATACTGAAACATAGTTTTTTTTTTTTTTATGTACTGTCATTTACATTTTGCCCAGAATATTTGTTAGAGATTTTCAACTTTAATTACATTTATCACTCATTATTAAGAAGTACTGATTTTTGAGTCCCTACCAAGAGTTTCAACTGTATGGCCCATTATCAGCATTTCTTAAAATATCCCTCTATCTATGAGTAGCAAGTCTTCTGTTCAAACTCACCAGAGAACTTTTTTATTAAAGGGATTTTTATATAGTTATCCCTCAAATATTATTAACTTTCCATCTTTCTGATTAGTAACTATGTTTTCTTACATTATTGTGTATTAGAAAACATAATTCATATTCTTTTAATTTGCAGAGGCTCTTAGGTAATTATATGTTTTTTTATTTCTAATGGACAATATCTGTGACATATTTGAAGCTAATTTGTTAAGCCTAAACTTATCCTAAAGTTTTTGAAGAGTCTGTGAAATATTTTGCCTTTAGTTTAACAAAAGATACCAAGGAAAAATATAGCTATTTATTTTTAAAAAATTAGCATTAAGCAGTTTTTAAATCTTGTACTTAATGGGGAATTATTAGGGTAAATTGGACATTGTACCTGTCATTGAACTGTCACATTTGTACAAGTTTTGAATTGCTCAATGTGTTGGTTAGAGTCAGACATCTGCAAGAATGTGAGGTTTAGAATCTGACTTTGTTGCTCTCTTACATACCTTATTAACCGTTTTCTCCGTGCCCACGTCATCCCTGTCTCCTGTGTAGCACCACTCTGCTGAGCCTTTGAAGGGGATTTCATTAATTGTTAAAGTTTAATTAACAAACTATTGTTATTTTCAGATTTTCTTGAATTGTTATTGGCCATGAAAGCGATACCACTAGGGAAAAGCCAAACTCATTGTATTAATTAAGGTTCCCTAGAGGAACAGAGCAGGTAGATTGAACATAAAAGAGGGCACTTACTAGATGGGATGACTTGATATGGGCTGGGTAGTTAAACAGTGGCTGCCTGCACTCTGCAGAGGCTGACAACCCAGTAGCTGCTCAGTCTGTGAATATCCACCCCTCCACAGTCTCCCTATAGCACCGAAGGCCTGGAAGATTCCTGGAGAGTTGCTGGTCTTCAGTCCAGTTTGAAAGGCCAAAGAAGCTGGGTTCTGATGTCAGCAAAGAATGGTAACAGTGGCAGCAGCAGTGGCAAAAGCAACAGAGTAGATGCATGTACAAACTAGAAGACTAGCCAAGCAGGTGCAAAGATCCCTGGTGTTCCCTCAGACTTCTTCATAGCTGGCCACCACTGTTCTGAGGGAGTGCCTTCCTCCTCAGCAACCCTACAGGAAATACCTTACAGACTTACCCAGAAACATGTCTCTTAATTGACCCCAAATCTAATCAAGTTAAAAAGATTAGCCTTCACACACATAAAATAAACCATTGTCCTTCAAAGGAGCGAAGTATTAGCTGATCAAAACAGAAGGTACTCATATCTATCAGGAGCAGTTTTAATTCAGTAGGACTTCTCTGTAATGATAGAGCAAAGGATTTGTGAATCTTAGTGCAGCTCATTACGTAATTCTTTTCCTTCTGAGTCATGGCAATTGTCTAACATTGACAGAATTTTGAAATTAGACTCATTACTGTGGTCAATGAAGACAGAAGCAAGCTTCTTTAAAAATGAAAGAAGCCCTTAATAGTTTATGAGAACCAACTAAAAGATAGAATATTTCATCATCTTGTAAGCTAATGAGTCCTTGTAACTATTTCTAGAAAGAAAATGTGCTAAATTATGTCCCTTATAATAGTGTGCACCTTTGTTAAAAAAAAAATCAGTCCCTAATCTGGATGTATCTGATTATTACTAGTCATGGTCAGTTGTGCTCAGATCCTTGGCACCTGTGTATAGATATAAAGTCATCAGGTAGACTTCAGTGGTAATGTTTATCACCTTTACTACTTAACATGATGTAAATTTTTATGCTTCTTCCTCAAATATAGCTCATTTTTAAATTTGTTAATTTTTTTGTATGTATATCGCACAGAACATCCCAAACAATCTTATTCATCTATATACCCACTTCCCAGATGGTACCCTCCCAAAGCCTCCCAACATCTAAGTGTTATTAGCAAAAACAATGAGTCTTTCTGTAAGAAACAGTATATTTTAAAATGAAATGGAGATCTTTTTTAAAGGTTAAAAACTCATTCTATTTTATGTATTACAGAGTTTATACTGAGTTCAATATTGTATAACTGTATTAATCCAAATGTGAACTTAAAAATTTTATAGTCACTTTTGTAAGAGATGTATCTTTGCTCTGGAAATTGTCATTGAATATGTTAAAGCTGTAATGAAATGCTTCTTCTAAAAAAAAAAAAAATCAGTCCAAGGAATGTTGGTCCTCTATTATGCACTGCTTGACACAGTGAACAAAATCAAGTCAGTCCTTATTTTCATTCAGCTTGCATTCTGGCTGGCATTTCAAAAAAGCAGAAATCTATCTTGTTTAAATGCTACATTTAAGTAATAATTTTGTGCTATTAAATTAATTGAACTGGTAATGACAATAATGAACAATGATAAAACCTGTAAGGAAAAGAATCCTGTTTTAATATATTGGTTGCAAGTAAAGCATATAGCTTTCAATAGTTAAATGAGAATCATACAATGCATATTTTCCAAATGAATTAATTATCCAAATGAGGTGTTATGGTAAGTTTTTAAAGAGCTATTTAAAAAAGTATTATAAAGAGCTATGTAAAAGAAAGGATCCTTCATGACTGACTATGTAACTTCTCACTGATTAACTTAATTGTTTAAAATGTGTCTATATGGATGATGGATATGGCAAAATTTGGATTTAGCTGAATAATTAAATGAGTTAGTTGGAATCTAGCACTCATATGTAACCATAGACTGATATTTCACTAATACTGGCTAATTTTTAATGGTTAAATGTTGCTTTATTTTCTCAATAAATAATTGTTATAATACCTACCCTCATGAAACAATCTTAGAAACGTACAATACAGAGCATATTAAAAAATCCTGGGCATGGTGACACACGCCTTTAATCTCAGCACTTGGGAGGCAGAGGCAAATGGATCTCTGAGTTCAGAGTCAGCCTGGTCTACCCAGTGAATTCTAGGCCACCTGGGGCTACAGGGAGACCCTGTCTCAAAAAGACAAAAAAAAGAGAGAGAGAGAAAATTAAAATTCTGTTAATATAAAATCACTCAATACTGTTACAATTCATTAAAATAGTATGAGAGTTTTCAAAATTCAGTGACTTCAGTATTCATTTCTTAGTTTTCCTTTAACAGCTAGTAACAAGATTTTTTTGAAAGGGTAGGTATGCTGCCCCGGGTTCCAGTACTTTTAAGGTTACTGTGTTGATGGTATTGCAGTGCTGCTCTGCCTTACTTCGGGGTGGTGTATACACCATCTACTTTTTAGAAGGGGGGCCTTGCCTGATCTCTCTTTGCTATAAGCTTCTCTGGCCTCCTAGGGGTCTTCCTGTCACCTTTTTACCTTACTCCTTCCAGACCCTTTGTTTTTATGAGAAAAATTAAGTGAAATCCAAAGAGCATTTCTAGAATAATAATTAAAAAAAAGATTTACAAATCAAATATATGTTGAGCAAGTTTCTTTAGAAAACCTGGAAAAATTGAAATCAGTTGATTGGATACAGTTGCTTCATATATCGAGAGACAAGAGTGTCAGATTTTAACAAGGACAAGTTAAACTTCAAAAAATAGCCACAGTAAAGAAAAGTTTCTTAGAATCCTGACTCTGTTTCAAAACAGAGGGGACAGAGTTGAGTTTGTGAAAGCGTCTTTTCTTCATGATCTTTGATGATAGTTCTTGTGATGACTCAGGTCTTTCTCCTAACTACACCTCTTCTTTTCTGCATGTGATTATACAGTACGCTCAATTCTTCATAGAAGCAAAATTCCAAAATCTGGAATCTTCCTACTGTTCAGTTGAAAAATTACTTTATCTTTCAAATTTCTCTTTCAAATCTACGTAAGATCTAGGCTGCGGTAAAATACATTTACATTTAATTGAAAATGAGTCTACCTTTTAACTTAGAACCTAGTATTTCCTGTGTGTTCTTAGATGATCTTTTTCTTTATTTTCTCCCTCTTATTGCACATATTGACCTTTTGAAAAATGAGTTTGCTGCATCTAGTCTGAGTTCAAAAGGAAGGTAGGGAGAGACAAGATACTAAAATCTGAGCAAATGTGCTAGGAACTTATTTCCAGTACAAGGGAAGGCTATGTGCCTGGGTAAGCAATTAAATTACACTTACACCTATTGATAGTGTAAATCGTGTTTCTAGAAAACAAATTTTTGAGATTTGTGACATGTCTCGTTTTTATTTTTCAAAAGTATTTTAGGGAAGAAGCAGTGCGTATGGAAGGTAATATAAATTGTTTCTTCCTGTAGCAAGACAGTTTTTATTGTGTAGTTCTGTTGTCCTTCAGAAACATGAAGCAAATTCATAACTTTGAAAATCTATTTTAAAACACAGAGGAAAACCAAAGCCCACTTTATCTGAAGTAATGCATAAAATATTTGGTCTGAATCTGTACTGGTGACCAAAAATCACTGGTTTGGATGTTAAGTAAACAGTTCCTGGAATTTTAGTAGTGCAAACCATTTCTTATTGTAAAGCTATTTCTTCAGTCCGAATCCATGCTCCTGATTGCTCTTCTTTGTCACGTGTCTTTTACAGCAAATGTTCAGTGCCAGCATTTAAGTCTGCTATTATGGTATGCTATATGGTAAAAAATATGACTTTACCTTTCACTCAGAGGAAATATGTTAAAAGAAATTAAACAACGAGCTAGGCAGCTCTAGGCAAAGAAAAAATATTAAAATTTCATAACAGTTCTAGAATGTACTCAATAAATTTACCTTAGTATCAGAATGCTGTCTCAGACAATGAAAGCACTGTGTGCACTAAGGTTAAGTGAGTGCTAGAGAGGAAAATTATAGCAGCACAGAAACATTGCAGACTTCCAAATTTTAAAGGCATTAACCATTAAGGATAAACACATACTTTGCTCATTTCCTCAGATTAGGTATGGCAGTTTAGGAAGGTGCACACTTTCCCTGGTCTACCCGTCAAAGTTTAGCTTCAATCTGCATGTAGTCATGAAGAGTATTCAATCTCCAGTCCAACTGGTGTTTATTTGCATGACTTAAAACAAATCAGTTATAAGTATAATTTATGATAAAAATATCTAACTTTTAAGTATGTCTATATTTCAACAGCAAAGACAGAATTTAAGAATGATGATAGTGTATATTAAATTTTCTATTTCAACTGTACTCATTTAATAAGAGAAATATATATATATATTTCTGCTTAAAATTTGATAAGTAAAGACAGTTAAGTCTAAACTATTTAATCACCATTCCAAAATTACAACTAATCTCTTGGCAGATAGATATATTTGCTATATTGATTAACTGCCTACTTTATATTTTAAAATATCTGGCTATCATTAAAAAACAATAAATTTGCTCTCATTTTCAATTTCTCCTTTCATTTTTAAAAATGTAAATTTTAATGGTTTTCAAAAGTTAGTAAACATATATATGGAACTGAGACGTACCAAGTCAACTTAGCTACAACCGGGAGACCTAATATTGAAATGTATTAACTGCATGCCATTAAAAAGATCTAAAACATGTCAAATAAAAAGGTGGCAAATTTTTCAGTCTGCTATTTGGAAACTGGCTTTTATTTTCCTTGGAACTCGTATGCCCCATATATCACTGTTCTTTGTTATATGCATGGTTATAAAATTGTGAAAATGGAGGCATTTCTGGTAGCAAAAGGGTTAACTTCTTTTTAGCTTTACCAGTTTCAAGTTACAATGAGAAGCGTCTTCTTTCCCAGCAGCATTGTGCTTACATTTCTCTTTAGATCTCTCTTGAAGAGGGCTGGTATACTTGTGCCTGCTGGAGGTGGAATTAGCTGTAAGAAGGAGGAAGAGATTGAATGGACTTACAGGAAGAATTTCAAGTAAATTCAGGGAAACACATTCACTTGAAGAGTATAACCTTGAGTCTTGTTTTACACTGAGGATACAAAGATGTTAAAGTTATCACCGGGCAGCCGGACAAATAAAATTCCAACACCAAGGTACAGATCAGCATAGATCTGTGATTCAGACCTCAGGATTTTCTTGGAAGGAGCTCAAGGGCTGAGAAGGACTCAAGAGCAAGTGAAGAGAACTTGGGAACTACAGTTTATCAGAAGATCAGCTTTCCTTAATTCAAATACAAAAGGCCTGATTCTCATAAATTCACCTAGGAATGCACAGGTTATTTGATCAAATAATTTTAACCGGCTTTTCCTACATCAATGAAGCAAAATTTCTTAGCAACTGTGGATAATTAGAAATCTGAATGCCAGTTTTCTTGGAAATAACTATTCTTGATACATTCCAAAATATTTAAAATAGGACAGGAAAATTTGTGAGGATGTGTTCAGAAATGTCAGTGTCATGAAGAATAGGTGAATTTTTTTTTTACAACTATTGGGAAAGTGTACCTCCTAGGAACTTGGATTTTTTTTTTCTTTTAAGTGAAAAAGAAGAATTAAAAAAATAACTTTTGCTTTTGGACAAAAATGCATCTGACTGTATTTTTACTTAGGGGTATTGTGGGTTTCCTCTGGAGCTGCTGGGTTCTAGTGGGTTATACAGAGGGAGGTTTGGGAGACAATCATGTTCATTCCAGTTTTATTTATAGAAGACTACGGAACCATGAAAGACGGGAAATACAGAGGGAAATTCTCTCTATTTTGGGTTTGCCTCATAGACCCAGACCGTTTTCACCTGGAAAACAAGCGTCGTCTGCACCTCTCTACATGCTGGATCTATACAATGCAATGGCCAATGAAGAAAATTCCAAAGAGCCTGAATACTTGGTGAGAGTCTCCCTGGCAGGAGAGAGCAGAGGGGCAAGAAAGGGATACCCACCCGCTCCCAATGAATTTGTTCACCGCATACAGTTGTCTCGAACGACTCCTCTGACTACTCAAAGTCCTCCTTTAGCCAGCCTACATGATACCAACTTTCTGAATGATGCTGACATGGTCATGAGCTTTGTCAACCTAGGTATGTCGTTCATTTATTTGTTCATCTGTGTTATTGTAAAGTGGAAGTTTTCCTAATGGTAAAGTAGCTGGTTGGTAGGTGGCCATGTTTATAGAAAGTCATTTTCTGTAACTCTCCTTTATGGCTTCTGTTTCCTTTCTTTCATTGATTAAGATTTTGCTTTTGGTTACAGAGTCATATGTAGTTAACATGAAAAGCTAAAATTAAACAGTCATAATTTGGTCTTTTCAGAGCTTGTTAAATTTTATTTAAATATGTGTATAAAAATGCAATAGTATAAAAAGGGAAATTTATAAGGATAGCAATGCTTTGGGCAAAAAGGAAAAAAAATCAGAAACAAGCATTTATGTATGGAAAAGCAAAGGTAAATTTCCAAGCCATTTTCAATAGTAACTTAAAAAGCATATAAAAGCACATAATCATATGCTACTTAAAAATTCTAATCTGGAAGAAGAAATCATTGTAATAATCGTCATAGAAATTAATTAAGATCAAATTATACCGTAAAATACTACTATCAAAGATCATTGAAAAATAGAAAAGTTTCAATTTAACATTCCGTAACTTCGAAGATTAAAAGGTAAAGAGGTCTACTGATTTTTATACAAGGGAAGTGTAAAATACGCTTTCATGGCATTGACTAATATAAACTCCTTTAACTTGAGATAAAAATATTTATTTGATAATTTCTGTAAATAGCAACAAAAATATTCTTGTTGAATATTTTAAGTTACATTCCATTTTGTGCTGGCACTTCATTATATTTAAACATACTGACAATAGCAAATAGCAAATTACTGCCCGATATTTTACATCACAATAATATTAAAGAATTTAGTTACTTAAATGATTTTTGCATAGGCTGTTCTATCTGTAAACACAGTATAAACTAAAGCTGAATTGACTATATTTTTAAATTCAAAGGAAAGTAGCATTAAATGTATTTTATTTTTAAGTTTAAAACTTTTACTAACAAATTTAATCAACTTTAAGGAATTGAGAACTTTGTAAAGTAAACCTTCTAAGTGTTTTGTTTAAAATGCAGTCTGTGTTGTTTTAAATTCAACGTATTTTCCTGTGTATTTAATTTAAGACCTCCTCATATAATATCTCAAAGGAAATGCTAATACTCTGAAAAGTCAGATAGCAGCAATCTTGGTGGCATGTGGCTCTGTTTGTACAGCGTGTTTCTCAGTATGCTCGCTTGCTCTCAGCAATCCTAGCATGAGGGACAAGGGGCTTACTAAAGCATACATTTTGTGTTACTAGAGACAAAGCTCTCAGTGCTAAGCTTAAGAAAGTCATCATTTGCTGCATGTCAGGTGCTCTGGACTTCTTTCTGAAGGCATTTTCTTTTGCACATGTAATTAGCAGGTTTCCTTTAGAACTAAAATAGAACTTAATTTTAAATTGGTTTGATTGCATATGCAAATGTTTCTCGTGGTACATTTTACTTTGTAGCATTTCTAAAGTATTATTCAATAATTCAAATTAATATCAATATTAACAACAATAGAAAAAAAATTAATTTGCCATAACTTACTTATTTGAAGAGCAAATTGCTAAAGTATCAGTACAGGTTTTAGGAATATGACAGAGGAAAATGTGTGACAACTTTAAGCAACAGAAGCTCAGTCATGAATTTGTCCTGTTAATATGTTTTGTACTATTTGGATACTTTGATCATTCCTAATATTGTTATTTTAGAAAAGAATTATATTTTTTAAGTTGTGTGCCATTATTTTTATGAATATAGATAAAGTTGAAAAATAAAACTAAACAGCTTATTCAATGATTTATAGAATCCTCTTTTATCATTAATATTTTTGCTTTCAAATCAATTAAATTTTTCTTGTGTTGGTCATATTGTAATAGCATAGTTGTTTATAAATTTAGATCAACACAATAATTATTTATTGTATTCTAGGTAAACAATAACAGATATAAACTTTAGAAAACTTTGCTTATTTTTGTCATGCTCCAAGTGATGATTTAGTCTCAATAACAAACCATATGATTTCTTCTTTACTTAATAATCACCAAATAAATGTCTCACGAGAAATTCCCATAAAACTGATTCTCATAACAGGGAGTTTCTTGTAGTTGTCCTGAAGGAAAACTGAGCTACATTTTACTACCCTTAAAACATGCCCACAAATACACCCAAACTTTCAGTCAATCACTACTTAGTACAAAACTCCCACTTCTGTATTTCTTCCATAAATAAAGTATACTCAGATAAATGTACACTATCATTAGGAACTGCACAAAAAGTTTCAGGTATCACCTGTAATGTCTCTTATGCTGTTAGGAAGAACAAGAGGATTTTATTACTTTAGTATCTCAAAAAATGTGCATGTAGTAGGGACCAAGTGCAAATGAAGTCTCCATGGTAATAGCAGGGGATGTGCTCTCAAGACGTCACCTGGATATATGGGTTAACAGCTGCTGTGCTATTTCCCACAATAAGGTGAGTTATCTAGAAAAGCTCTGCCAGAACCCTTTCACATGAAGTGTCCACATTGTTGTTTTCAAGCCTAATAATGGGATTTCTACATTTAAGACATTTTTGTGAATGCGTTTCACCCAACAGGAACAATTTTTGATTCAAACTAAGAATCATATTTAACATAATATTTACTTTTAAAACTTCATGTGCAATTGATATTATATTCCTAAATGAAAAATAGGCTATAATTTACTGAAAGACAAAATAAAATCTAAAAAAGTTGGTGTAGGCCATGTAAACAGCTAGACATAAAACCAAATTCATTATTTTTGTTTAAATTACCTTAGTGATTTATTCACTTTAAAGAAGCAAATATAAATGATTGGACCAAATATTGTTATTATTATAGTAAGAGACTTTTACAGGTTAAATTCTCTGTGATTTTTTTACCTTGATTTTGTTGAATTTTAGTTAAATACTTGTTTAAGTGATACTGCTTAATTTTGTTGGGGCCAAAAAATATATTCCTGGAATTTTTTTTTCTTTTTCAGATCTATTTTTCCAAAGTTTACATAGTTTATAATGTGAAATACCTATGCAAATGAGGGAGAAATTAAATTATACACTTTCAGTACATAATTCCTGTCATGTAAAGATAAGCCTGTGGGATATTTCTGAAAATCTAGGCAACAATATTTCATTTAAATGTTTAATGATAGTATAACTAAAATTATATAATGTGAATATTTTAGAAGAAA
>NW_008348874.1:259538-276058 GCF_000622305.1 Nannospalax galili
ATTTTAGAAGAAATTAAAAAAGAAGAAAATATGTTTTTGTGTTTTTCACTGCATATATTTTTCTGAAAATAGAAAGTTGCACTTTGTTTTTATTAATAGTTTTGACTGATTTTTTGGTTTAGAATCAAATCCTTCTTAGATAGATATATTTTAAGAATAGTGTATCAATTTATGAGCATAAATGTATATAAATGCAAAATTTAGAATATTCATGATTTATAACATATTTAGCAAGTTAGATATGAAAGGAGCAAGTACTTTGGAGAACATTAAATTAAGTCTTCCTTCTTAAAATGATTAAACTCTCCTGATACATGAAGAAAAATAATATTTATGTCCTCAGTTGACAGATTTGAAAGTCATCATTGATGTTTATTGCTCTTTTTGGCAGGCTCAAGTGCTCAGTGGAGAGAGGAACTTGCTTGCAAATCTACCTAAAGATGCCTATCTATGGAGTCTCTCCTACAGGCTTATTAACACTGGTATAACATAAATACACCCATTAACACATGCAAAAATTTTTGAAGCAGGAATGAGTTGAGAGAATAGATGATTTGAAACCATTATAGTATATATCCATGGAATGTGCCTAAAATAATAAATACCGGACAAAAATTAATCATTCTTTTAAACTTTTTCCCATTTGGAAGGAAAGCTGCTGCTGAGGATGGAGATTTTTTCTGTCTTCTTCAGAGATCATTTACACTCATGATCAGGACCAAATAGTTTGTTTTCTTAAAGCAGTTTGATTGTCAAATGACGGGCAAAAAGATTGCTATAATCATAGTTTGATGAAAAAATTAAAAATAGAAATTTAATGGTCTATTGCATAAATAGTTTCAAAAGTCTAATAAGAAGTAATAGCTGGAATTTGATGGAATCAGCATACAGGGGGGAGTGGAGAGGGCCTCAGTCAGCACTCTGCTTCCTTCCCTTTACTCTCTCATGTTCTGTAATTTCTATAATGTCTTTCCTCACCCTGCCCCACCTCCAAACATTTTTTTTTCTTTCCTTTTTAGTTCTGTGGTCTCTGTAGCCCCAGGCTCTCTTGGCACTCTGGTCTTTACTGCTCCCACCCATCCTGGGATCTGCCCTTGGTCCTAGTTTCTTTACACTAGAGGCTTAGATTAGTTGAAAATCAATTAGTTCCAGTTTGTGAACTTAGGTACAGTCTCCTGCTTTCCCTGTAGGGAGGAGAACTCCTCAGGGCATCAGAATCCACTGTCGCCTGCTGTGCTCTATAATCATTCCTCTGTAGCCCATTCCTTTTTTATTTCTTATCTCTACCTGACACTACCTTTGACAGAATTTAACTGATTTTTGTCTTTGCTATTTTTAAAGATACTTAAAATTTGAGAGGGAAAATTTAAAGCAAAATGAAAGGAAGAAAGGAAAGAATATGACAATATACAAAAAGAGTAGTAATTCGATTCCCAGTCAGGTTTTGTTGTTTTAAGACTAATGGTGAGAATTATTTCATTTATTAAATTTAGAAGAGGTGATAATAGAAGAAACCGATCAAAAGTGATAACTGGAGGCATACAACAATACAAACAATACAGATGAAGAAATAAAATGACTTTAGAATGTGCTTGAAAGACAATGAATGAGCTGGTTGTTGAGATGTGCGAGTAGGTGTTTAACAGTCTCAACCACATCAGGGGAAAATATTTTCATCATTACACACTAAAATACAGATTTGGGGAAAAGAGAGAGTGTCTCAGTGTATATGTACAAGGAGCATACAGATCAGCTACTCACTTGTACAGTCATAAATAATGTAGGGCTTAGTTCTAAAAAATGCAGGTTAAAGAAGAGGTCGCCCTGACACACACAGAGTCTGCGATCAGAGGAAGCACTCAAAGGACAGGAGGGAAACAATGAATCCCTTGTTTTAAGTAATATTTATGAGGGCTTTTTTGCACCTTCAGTTCATATTTTATGAGCTAGGCTGTGGGGCTCCCTCCTTTGCTCATCTCTCAATACCCTCGGCTAAGCTATCCTTTAAAACAGAGTGAGCCTTGTCAGATGCTCATCTGTTTGGAGGGAAGAAGGGATTTGTTTTGACTTTGATGTCAGTTTAGGATGTTGAAGATTCGGTTCACAAAGTCTGACAGTAAGATGACAATAATTATGGTAGTATTCACCTGCTGTTTTTGAGAAATGTTTAAAAGAATCCACATAACTAACCTTTATAATTTGTATAAGTATTGTCCAAACAGTGGTAGGAAGATTATAATCTAAAATATATATATCAATATATACTGTGTTTGAGATCAGTAGAAAAGTCATTTGTAGATTAATAAGAGAAATATTTAGTACTTTCGAAGCAAAGAAACACCACCACTCCTTATCTAAGGAGAGTGCATTATTCTCTGCTTAGAAGGCAAAGAACTAAATAAAAGTTATGTGCTACTTAGATACCAAAGTTATGCAATAATTTGAACAGATTTACATAGAAATTAAAGTAGGAACCTACAACTGTATGATTCCTAAGACAGTGGGTGCCTTGCCTTCATCATAGGGTGGCCTTCCATTTTTCATAAGCAGTGGTGTTTTGAAGGTACTCTGAACGCAAGAAATAATTCTGCATTTTAGAAACAAAGTAATCTAATTAAATTATACCTGTGTTTAATTTATTACTAGAAGTAAATGTTAATACTTTGTTATTGTTGAACAGAGTTCTGGAACTGGTAGAAATAAAAAATATATTAAACAAGTCCACTTGCAACCAAGCCTGACAACCTGAATTCAGACTCTGAAATGCACATAGTAGAAGAACACTGACTCCTGCAAGTTGTCCTCTGATCTGTATACTTATGCCATGGCAAAATAAATAAATAAACCATATATAAAAGATGAGTGTATAATATATAATATATAGATAATATAAACATATATAGTTTAAAATGATCAGTATTCAAGAAAAATTTTATTATTTTTTAATGTTTATAAAAGGCTTCAGCTCTTTTATGCTTTTGTAATCTGAGAAGATCAGTGTTGTTTGCTGTCCACAGGCTTCTTTCCTGGTTATAACTCTGTAATTATCTATTCTGTATAAGAAAACACAGTTCTTTCCAGAATCCCAAGTCATTGGCCTGTTAGTGCTCCCATGTGTTTAAAGTTTAATTGTAAATAACTAATATTTTTTATTTCCTATGATTTCATCACTGAAGTAAGTATCATTGAGGAAGCCAGAGTACCCTGATTAGAATCCCACATTAATCCTTCTGAACAATTTAACCTGGAGAAAGTTTCTTAAGTGCTCTACCCCTTTGTTCCTTTTTAAAAAAAAGTACAGCTAGTAAAAAGACCTCTGTCACTGAATGTCAAAAGGATGAAATGAGTTAATATGAACACAACTTTAAGAATAGTGCTTGAAGCACAGTAAGGCATCAATAAACATCTTATTGTTATTAACATTGTTTTTGTATTAAATATCTATAGCATATTTGTAGCAGTAACTACAAAAATCTATGAATCCTTATGTGAGAAAAAAAACTGTAAGTCCTTGTCTCCAGATTACTAAAAATTCAGATAGCAGCAGAAAGAACAATCTCAAGGCCCTCCTAGACTCAAGGCCCTTTGAAACTAGACATAACACTGACCCCACATGTAGAGTTTAATTACATGTGGTTGACAGTAGGAACAGTATACCGTTCAGTTTTTTACCCAAGTGGTTGTTCAGAGTGACAGAAAGAAAGAAGAAACACTTGTAAATTGATTCATTTGAGAAATATTTAATTAATATAATATTGCTATTAATTAATATAATATCATTGGAGTAGTAGTAAGATATTTTCAGCAAAATCTAAGAGTGTAGTAGCCTGGACTATTGAGGGTTTTTCATTACTCCTGAGCATATGACAAAATCTGCTACCAGAGAACTCATAGGAGAAGGTACCTTGACAAGAACTGTGATCTCAGGAACAAAGATGCCAGCCAACCAATCCTCAGACACTCAGCAAGAAAGGAAAGTAGTCAGTGGATTCCTGGACCATATCTGCCATGTTTTCCATTCATGTTCCTCAATGATAGCAAGAAGGCCACAGAACCCGTTAGTGTAGCTCCTGTAATCCAGTTGGCACAGAGGACAGAGTAGGAAAATGTGGAAAAACGATCTTAAACTATCACTATAAGCCTGCAAGCTTGCTAAATAAGGTACAGTTCAATCTACTCTGTCTGCTACCATTACTTCTCCTGTACTAGATTCTAAGGAATCTAAGATAAATGGAGATTCACAGTTAGTCTATTGAGCTTTGCAAAGATGCATCCTTAAAAATCTGAACACCACACTTGACTTTTCCTCTATCCAGAAAAAAATAAAAATAAAAATGAATGCTTGACTTTCATTGGCCATTTTCATGTCAATGAATTGTTATAGTTTGTGAAACGTTACCCAAAGACTCATGTCTTTGAACACCTACCCACCAGCTGGTGGTGCAGTTTTGGAGGTTGAGGGGAATTTGTGATGTGGGGCTTAACTAGAGGGAGGATGTTGCTGAGGGTGAGCACTGAGAATTTTAGCCTAACCCCTGTTCCAGTAAGTCTCTCTGCTTCCTACATGGGATAGTCTAACAAAGAGCTGCCACCCACTTCTGCAACCTTGAAGCTACCTGCCATCCTAGCCATGATGGACTGACTATAGTATCTCAAGTCATGAGCCAAAATAAGCCTCCTTCTCTCTCTGTTTCTGTTTTTATGTTTTGAGACAGAGTCTTACTATATAGCCCCAGGTGGTCTGGAATTTGCTATGTAAACCATGCTGGCTTCATTCTCACAGAGATCTATGTTCCTTTGCCTCCTCAGGGTTGGGATTAAAGTCATGCACCACCATGCTCCAGCACCTTCTTTTAATTTTTTTTGTCAGGTGCTTAGAGATAGTAATATAAAAATAACCAGCAGAGACTCTTTTGTGCCATTAGAATGACCAAGAAAAGGTTGGTCCGTGGAAGTCCTTCAGGAGACTGACTATGGTACTTTCCTTTGAGGCCCCACAGCAACTTCTGATAGGTGCTTTTCTTAGTAACTGTCAGATTTCTGGAACTACTGTATGGTTTAATTTAGAAGCCGAAATCATAAAGAAGATTAAGCAGAATACAAGTTGAAGTTATATAATGCAGATATTGCTGAGAGACAATAGGCATTCTCTAAATAGTCCTTAGAAAGAAGGGAAAAAAGACAAATTTTGATGTTTATTTTCATAAGCCAATTTGTTCTTTTTATCTTAAACTTTTATGACAGATTCATGATGAAATTTTCTGTGACTGAACTGAGCTTCATATAGGAAAGCATGAAAAGCACTGTGTTCAAATAATCATTAAATCCTGGAGGCTTTAGTAGTGTCTCTAATTCAGATTATGTTTAAATTTTTGCCTTCTAATGTGTAGTATTCTTATCATCATATGCCTAATTATTGAAAATTTGTTTCTCTTTAGCATTGAGTCTTAAGTCTGTGACTTTCATTTGGACTATTTTTTTCCCAGATAACAGTTAAGTCTTTCTGTTAAAGTTTAATAACTGTTATAATATTTAAAGGAGGTTGAGAATTTGTATTTAATCCCAAAATATACTAAAAACCTATCCATGATATATTTATGCCTTTGATCATAATATTTACATTGATTCTTGGTATTTTTAAATACATTCAGTGGGGAAATACAGATTTGATAAGATGCTAAAAATGATCATTCCTAAATTTTAATACATTTCTTTCTTTTTGTAAAAAATTTTTAATAACTACGTGATTAGAAGAAGCATTTCATTACAGCTTTAACATATTCAGTAACACACTTCAGAGCAAGAGATATGAATTAAAATTACATATACTCACATTGACATTTAAAATTTATCTTCTCATTAATGTTTAAAAGATATCTAGGACTTAGTAAAACTAAAACCTACTAGCAAACATGTAAATTAATGCACTGCAAGTAACCATCTTGCATTAAATTCCTCTGCACAGAGAAAGTATTTTTCCAAACTCAATCCTTTTTTATGTAAGTCCATTGCCTTAAGGAAAATCTAAGGAAGCCATTTAGTCTAAAACATAAGAAGCAAAGGATCCATGCTACAGCAAAGTGTAAGACCTCTGCTGAATGTTGTGTAGCTATAGGAACTGACTCATCTACAGGTTCCAGAGATGTTAAAGGAACTATATAAGCAGTTTTATATTTTGCCGTGGATTATAGATGTACATTCCAGAGTACAGTTCATACATTCATTATTTATTTCTGTTTTATTTTTATTTACCTTAATATAACATACAAGATCTTTTTCACAAAATGTTTTTCATAATGAATTTATTAGTTTTCTTGAAGTCTAAATCTTATAGGCCTTTGATTGAGGAATTACATGGCTGAAGCGTGCTGAAGGAAACAATTCATGAGGCAGGAAAAAATGTGCTCTCCAGCCACGAAAGGTACCATCATTGCCACTATGCTATCCAACTGGCCAGTTACAAGGGGTGGAAATGTGGCTGATCTGTGTTTTTGATTCCATTGTTTTACAGACACACAGCATGAACAAGAATAACATTTGACAAAATAGGAAAAAGTCAGAATTTCAGAGTTGCAAATAGTAATGGGCCTCACAGCACTGGCTGGAGATTGATATAAAGTAATAGTTCATTCAGAGGCTAGAAGGGTACCAATCTGTTGGCCAATATGGAAAGCTGCCCGGGTAAAGCTGGTGTGCGGCTGAGTGTGACTGCCTTGTTTCAGCTTCTCTGGTGCAGATTGATCAGCAAATCTCACTAGAAAGTTGCCAAAGTGGAAATTTGGTAAGTAAATCCTACAGTCTACAAATTTAAAGACTCCTGCTTCAGATAGAAAACGACAGCCTCTACTTCATCTAGTTATGGTTGAAACCTCCTCTATGTTCTAGGTAACACTGACCTCTCCACATTTACAGCATATCTATTGATTTGTAGTGGTTATAGAGTAAATGTCATATATGTGTAAAGTGGGATGTTTTAACGTACCACACTTACTGCCCATGTGCTGCACAAATGTAAAATTTTTTAATTTTAATTTTAATTTTTTGTTCCTCGGGTATCTGATAAACTGAAGTCTAGAGACTTGGGGCAATAGCTTTTTTTTCTAAAGACAATAGTCCTGGAATAACATTTCTCTAAACAAAATGGTCAAATACATGAAGAAAATTCAGTCCCAACTACTCTCAACTCTCAGTACCAAGTAGAGGTAATAAAAATGAAGGAATTATACATTTGATAATTTATCAACTTTTAACTAAATGCCTAAGGACTTGGGGAAAATATCTGCTTTGGAAAATAAGCAAAGAAACCAAAGAGTCTTTAGACAATAGCCTAATATGCTTGTAGCTTTCAAGTGTCCTATTTTCTTTATCTCTTTCTCTTCCCTTTGCTTGCCACTTCTCCACCAGTTCACCTAGAGCTTGAGTGTGATGTGACGAGCAATGTGAAAGGAGCTCAGTAGTAGTTTCTAACTCTTGAATCAACAAACTTAGATGATGAAGCTATTACTTTAAGGGGGAGGTCAAACATTTCATTTAACTTTAATTAGTCTAATTCCATTGGCATGATAACTAAGTTGTGTGCTAATCACATTTATTAGAACTTGGAGATGGCTCAGTGGTTAAGAGCACTGACTGCTCTTACAAAAGACCTAGGTTCGATTCCCAGCATCCACATGGCAGCTACGAATCATCCTTAACTCCAGTTCCAGGAGAATCCAACACCCTCTTCTGACCTCCATGACATTGCGTGACATGGGTGCATTCACATACATGCAGGCAATACACTCATACAGATAAAATAAAAATATTAATAAAAAACAAACTTGTAAGAACAAGGGCTGGTTCATGAGCAATGGTGGCATCGAGCATAGGACGCATGCCAACTCAGTCAGACAAGGGCCCAGAGTGGAGTGAGGGAAATAGGTGGTGGGTCAGCCCTAATATGGGAACTATTGGAGACTGATTACTACTGGGTGAGGGAGAGTAGGCATTACTTAGATCTCTAGGTAGGCTGACTAGACTCTAGTGCATGAATTTGTACCAAAGGACATCTGGTTACAAATGTTTGACTGGATAGGACTTAACATGTATGGCAGAATATATAAGGTTCGGTGGGGGTTGGAGGCTATGGATGGGGAAGGGGGTCTAAATTTGATTAAGAACTGTGGTATGAATATACAAAAGCTCAATAAAAATTTTTTAACAAAACTTGTAAACTCAACACACAGTCATTTTCATTTAGTTCTCTCTCTCTCTCTCTCTCTCTCTCTCTCTCATCTTTCTTGACAGGCTCTCACTATGTGGCACTAGCTGACCTAGAACTCACTATGTAGACCATGCTGGGCTCTAATTTACAGAAATTCACTTTCCTCTTCAGTGCTGGGATTAAAGTCATGCACCAGTATACCTAGAACATAGCCACTTTAAACCCTTTATTTTTAAATCACAATTCTTCATCAGGTGTCATAAAACACATTTAATTGAATACATTTTAATGTTATTTTAGGAGGTGTTATCTGAGATTCTATACCAAATATATTGAAACCATGTAGAGAAATACCAATTAAATCAGTTTTTATATTTTCAAGATTGAACTTGCTAGGTGGTTTATCATGCTAATGAGCGTTATGAGTCCCAGCCAGGGTCTGGGTGAATTTTCTGTTGCTGTGATAAAAGACTGACACCAAGGGAACTAATAAAAGGGAGAGTTTACTTGAACTTACAGGAGAATTAAAGTCCATCATGGCGGGGCAGCGTGGTGGCAGGGGGTAGTCGGAGCAGGTACAGAAAGCAGAGGCTCATACACACCTACAAATAAGCACAGGAAACAGAGAACAAGTGGAGATCATCAAGGCTGAAGATCTCTGCAAGCCAGCCCCCAGTGATGTGCTGTATCCACTATGGGCACACCTTTTAAACCTTCAGAAGCAGCAACAACTGGAGACAAACTATCCATACACTTGGAGCCTGTATGGGACATTCTCATTCAAACCACCACTAGGTGATAAGAGTTTCACATTCCCATCAGAGCCTCAAGCTGAGAGAGAGAGAGAGAGAGAGAGAGAGAGAGAGAGAGAGAGAGAATGCTGGAGAGGATGTTGAGAGAGATGCATATCTAGTATGATAGGGAATTTGCTCTAAGCAATACTTTATAAGGGGATTCTATTTTATAAAAAGCATTTTGCAAATACAGCAATATGATACAGCTTTATGATAATAAAATTCATTGATCCTGTGGTACATTATATCTAAAATTAAAAAGAAGTAAGAGAAAAGGTATAATTCCACTAACTAGGAACAAATACTGTTGAAAATTTAGTATGTTTCCTTCTATATGGGCATATTTTAAAAATTTAGTTGAAAAATGAATATAACATTGTATATATTAATAATATATCTTGTGGTTTTGGCACACGTCACATTTTGCAATAGTTAAATTGGGTTAGGCATACCTATCTCTTTAAATACTCATCATTTTTTTACAGTGAAAACTTTCAAAATCTTGTTATTCTAGGATTTGAAGTTTACAATTCATTATTATTATTTATACCCACTCTTTTGTGTAAGTGGCTTGGTCCTATATAACTACAACTTAATACCATTGACCAGTCTCTCCTCAGGTTTCCTTACCCTTTTCTCTCCACCTACTTCTGTTCTCTTCTATGAGATCAGCATTTTTAGATTCTGGATATGAGAAAAATTACTTTGTGTTTATCTTTCTGGGCCTGTTGTATTTCATTTAGCACAGTGATCTTCGCTTTCAGCTATGTGGTTGGAAATAACAGGATTTCTTTTTCCTGTTGCTGTTTTTTGTTTTTGTTTTTGTTTGCAAGGGATCCTGCCCAGTTCTTGTTTTGTGCATTCTACTCAGGAGCTATACTTCTAGTATCTACTCATTTTCTTTCATAGCTGGATAGTATTTCACTGAGTATAATCATTATGTTTATATGTTCATTTGTTGATGGGCATTTATATTACTTCCATTTCTGGGCTACTTTGAATAGTGCAGCAACTGAGCTTGGGAATGAAGGTATGTTGTGAACCTACTGATTTTATTTCACTTGGATACATCCAGGTAGCTGGCTTACTGGATTATAATGTAGTTTTGTTTCTTTAGGAACTTCCATAATATTTTTCCAGAATGGTTATACAAATTTACATAGTCACCATGTATAGGGTGTCAGGCTACAACTTTCTTCCAACCTTACTAACACATTTTATGTTTTGTCATTCTGAACTGGAATTTGTTACTAGGGTTAGGTGATATATCTTTGAAGTTTTGATTTTCACTTCTCTGATGATTAGTAGTATTGAATTTTTTTTTCAGGTATCTGTTAGCGAAATGTCTTCTTTTGAGAAAAATTTATTTTCATTGATTGCCCAATATCTATTACTTTAATTTTTTCTTTTAATTTTGTTTATACATTCTGAATATTAACAGATTCACATGTATATTCAGAAAATATTTTATCCCATTTTTTAGGTCTTCTCTTTCACTTTCTCTTTGATTGATTGTTGCTGTACCGAAGACATTTTATTTGCGTAATTCCACTTATTGTTGTTTTTGTTTCTTATGCCTTGTGACATCCTTCCCAATAATCTATCCTGATGCATTTATCCTACATTTTCTTCTATACTTTAATAGCTTTGGACTATACATTTAAGTCTCTCATCCAATTTACCATTATTTATTTTATATAACTGTTTATAGCTAGGGTTTAGTTCCATTCTTATGCATTTTGTGAGCATATATTTTGAATACTATGTTGTTAAATAGTTAATCATTTATCTAAACATTCTTTTACCAGTGGACATGTACTTTCCCCGTTTTCAACACTGTATTGTCAATGACAATTGATTATACTTTAATGTTTATAAACATTTCTATTTATGAACAGCTCTTAAAATCTGCTCTTTACAAAATAAATTATTAGAATAAAGGCATGATTATTTTTAAGCCTTTTGATAAAACAATGACATTATTTTTAGTAAATTAGTTTTAATTTCTTTTATTATTAACCATAGTCATGTGTTCTTTTACTACACTGAAACAACTTATTTATGATATATTTACATTCTCTATAAGCTAAGCACAGATTTTTAAATGGGTTTTTCTTTTGCCATTTATTGGCCATTTATGTTTTTCTTTGGGAAGGTCTTTGTTGGAATTTTTCTCATTGTCTATCTGCATTGTGTCATTGTTGCCCATGCTTTTGTTCCTCCTGTGACTAGGTATTTAATAAGTATTTACTTTTATTTTGTCCCTTTTAATGTTTTTATGTCTTATTGTCTATCCAAGTTGTTATTTATAAATAAAAGTCTTGTGAAGAAGTTCTACTTTATAAAAAATTGAACTATATTAGCCACATTTTGTTTTAGAAATAGTTCCTCAAAAGAGCGTCATCATAACTGCTGCTGGAGTAAAAAATAAGATGAATTGAGAAGTCATACTTCTCAATATTCAGAATTTGAGATTTAAATCAGGTGAAAGAACTATTGATTCAGATAGCCTATGTCCAAACGAACTTCTGAGATCCAACTGCAAAACACTGAGCTACATGTGATTGGAGGGTAACTAAAATACCACAGGCATAGTATTTGTTGGTTATACTATTCCAAAGTGGCATTTGGGAATGAGAGGAATAGGATGCTAAATTCTGAACAAATTTGTTCAGAATTCAGAGGCTCCTGTATACTTGTTCCTATAAATTATATATTTTATTATCACTTTTTAATTTGGAGTTAAAGTCCTTCTCACAGAATCTCAAGTTGCTTTGAGTCACTTTTTGACAACAGGGTCATTTACATAGTCCTACTGATGTAGGATATCTGCAACCTACTTTCATTACCTTCACTCATTACTGACTTCCATGGGGATGTTACTATAATATATGGAAGTGCAAAGGGATGCCTGCATTTTTGTTCAAGGAATAAGACTAGGTTCTAAATGATGAATTTTCATCATCTTACCAACTTCTCTCTCTGCTTTGAAAATGTTCAGTCATTAATAATACCTTTGAGTTTCAATAATCTTTGGTTTTTGTAGTTTTATAATGTGCTGTTTTAAAAACATTTATGTAACAGTTAAGAATATAAATTTCTGTAAAAAATTGTATTGACTACAAAAATAACATAAGTGATAATCAAATTATTAGATAAATTCAAAATCAAAGGATAAGATATGTCATGAGTTACTAGTAAAATAAAGCAGATACCACAATTTGATGTTAACAAGTTTAGGATTCAAGAAGCAAAAAGTAACATGAACAGAAAAGCTGCAGTGATTATAAACTGCATAAAGCTTAAAAAACTCCACCAAATCTCAAACAGAAATTTAAAAACTAAAATACATAGAAGTTGTTAGAAGTGTAAGTAAAACTTGCTACAAGTAAAGCTGTAGAGTGCAGTCTTTCTATATAATTTAAATTGGTAAATAGAAAACACAAATACATTCACACTCAAATGCAAAGTTTTTGTATATATAATCAATATAAGTTTTCTATTTAAATTAATTGAGCTGCGGTGGCACATGTCTTTATTCTCAACACTCAGGAGGTAGAGGCAATGGAATTTTGGGAGTTCAAGGCCAGCCTAGTCTACATAGTGAGTTCTTGGTCAGTCAGGGCTACATAATGAGCATCTGCCTCATAAAACAAAAAACAGAAAACAAAACACAATAAAAATATATGCCTTTTCCAGAACACATAAAACATACACTTTTTTTGGAAAACAAGGAAAGGAATGAGATTCATAATACCAGGTATTGCAAGGATTCAGAGTCAACAGAACTCCTAGGTCACTGGCAGAAATGCAAAGTGATACAGCCATGGAGAAAAACTACTTAGAAATCTCTAATGTTTTTAAAATTAAACATCTCATAATGCCAAACATATATGCCATTGTGATCCAGATCTTACTTCATGCATTTAACCTAGACGAATGAAACTGTCAGTACATACAAAAACCTACGCATTAATGTTTATAGCAGCTGTGTTCATAATTGACTAAAGCTACAAATAAATCTTTCAACGGCTGAATGATTAAACAGTGGTGCATCCATTCATTTCTCAACAATAAAGAAATCTATTGATACATGCTAAGACATGGATAAATGTAAAACATGTCCTGCTAAGTGAAAAATATCAGATTCAAAAGGTTATGTATTCTCATTTAATATATATGAAATTTGAAGGTAAGGAGGCCGTAGAGATGAGGAGCTGATCAGTATTTGTTGTTTATCGGGAAGCCTGCGTCTTGCAGGTATGGTGTGGAGCTCTTCTGCATCTTAATTATGATAGTAATCACACAATTCTGCATTTGTGAAAAACTTAGAGCTAATGTTGTATTTTATTTGTAAAATAAGGTAGACATTTAAGTCATATTTAAAATTACTCATAAAATACAAAATAGTTATTTAAAATAAACCTTTAACAAATCAAGAGAAACTTTAGTGTTTGTAGAATGAAATTTACAAAATTGTATGTAAGTGGCTGAGGAGATAGCTCAGCTGTTAAGAGCACTGTTAGCACAGGACTCAGGTTTGATTCCCAGCACCTACATGGTGACTAACAACCATAAAAACACCAGTCCCAGGGTATCTGACACCCTTTTCTGATCTCCGCATAACACAAGAGTGCTTACATACATGCAAGGTAAACATTCATACACATAAAATAAAATAAAACTAAAATCACGTGTAAAATTTTATCAAATGTAGCCAGGTTTGGTAAGGTATATACCTGTAATTACATCACTGGAGAGACAGAGGCAAGAGGATCACCAAAAGTTTGAGACCAGCCTTGTCTACCTGGGCAGCCAGGAATGCATAGCTAAACCCTATCTCAAAACAAAGGAACAAATAAACAAAACCCCAAACCAACTAAAATTAACAAAACCCCAGAGAAGCAAAGAAAAAAATTATCAAAGGCAAAAGTACTTGCCAAAATTTTACCCTCTGACATTGATGCTGCAGCACTTTTGTACTTCAACATGGAAAGATATGTAGATGAATAAATTAAATGTTTGATTCAACATACTTTATCAAACTCAGGAAGGATGACATTCAGAAACAACTGTATGTCCACAGCAACAGATAGGAAAAACCTCAAAACTAAAATATTTTAGAATATCAATAAATCTTTTCACAACTGATTCTTGAAATGTAGTACAATCTTTTTACTTCCCTTTTTGAAGATTTATCTTATTTTTAATTAATTATGTGTATATTTGTTTTTCTGTTTATGGGTATGGGCAAGTGAATGCAGGTGTCTGAGGAGGCCAGAAGAGGACTTTGCATCCCCTAAAGACGGAGTTACAGTTAGTTGTGAGCCACCTGATGTGGGTGCTGGGAACAGAACTCTGGTTCTCCACAAAAGCAGTAGATGTTCTTAACTGCAGAGCCATCTCTCCAGTTCCAGTTTTATTTCCTTAAATTGCTTCTACGAATTTACAAATTTTCACTTTGAAAATATTTCACTAAAATAAATTCATAAGAAAACTCATAGGATAATTTTGTTGTATTTGGCAAAAATTTCATAAGTATTTGCAGTTATGTGACTTATTTGCCATTACTATTTGATATAACCAATGATTAATATAAATATTATAAAGAAAAAGGTATAGCTGTCTTTAAAATTTTCCCCTATTCCTTTCATAGTGGGTTTGATTGTAAATCACAGATCTACATATTAATTTCCAGTGAATACAATGCTCACTAGGGAAAGAATGATAAAAATATGCTAGCTAGCAATTTTTGAATTTTATCATCTGAAAGGAGTATTTTATCACTGTCATTGTCTAGAGTTGCTAAGACATTGTGAAATTAAAAAGAGATTGAATAGAATCAGCTTATTCTTGTTTTTAAATTCTCTACAGAAAATGAACATTTTTCCTGGACACACTCCTAATCACAGTGTTGGAGGTTTTGGCCCTTAGTTGGTGATTCTGTGTCTTTGGAGCTGTGATAAACAGTACATAAAGGCAGGGAGTGTGGGCTGAAACAAGCTGCTCACCTTGTGACAGGCAGGAAATAAAAAGTAGATAGGAAGGGGCAAGATATCCACTTTTTTTAGTTTTTGTTTTTTTGGGGTTATTTTTGGCATGCTCTAGATGACCTAAGATAAAACACTAGGACCATGTCTTCAAATTTCCAACATGTCTAACAGTACCAAGGTAGGAACTACAGTTTTCATACATGACCTTTAAGGTCTATTCCATCTCCAAACTATAGCAAAAGGCAACCAGATAGAAGCTGTGGAATTTAAGAAGGAGCTCAGTCAGGACCAATATGAGCCAGTGCCTGCACCTGGGAATAAGCCGTACAAATTCTCTCGCTGATTCTTTTCACTAATCAAATGCAACAGAGGGAGCCCAGATACCGTCTGTTGGATAGGGCCTCCCAGAGCCCAGAGTAGGGTGGGAAGTGTAGACAGTGAAGACAGAGAAAACTAGGAACATCCAGCACAACAGAACCCAGGAACTATTCAGAGAGAGGCTCAGAAGCACACAAAATCCAGTACCATGCTTTGGACTACTCCTCCTGAATCTGGAGTGTCTAACCTACTTCTGTACCTGAATTGGGGGTTGCTCTTTGCCTATAACTTATATTCTTTTAGTCTGGCCCAAATGCCTGTTCATCTGAATTTTTAGGGAGGAGTTATCTCTGTATTCACACAAACGTCAAAAGCGTAACTCTTTTAATTGGTCCTCAGAACATCTTGTAGCTAGTCAGGCCAGAGATTTTTTTTTTTTAAGCAGGAAAGTGTTTGTTTTATAGCGACAGTTCATCATCAAAGAAAACAAAGGTAGGAACTAAATGTAGAAACATGAAGGTAGGAACTGAAGCTCCAATGGTGGAAGAATGTTTACCACCTTGTCCCCCCTCAGGCTTGCCCAGCTACTTTTCTTATACAGTCCAGGTCCATCTGTCCAGAGATGGTATCACCTACAGCAGGCTGGGCCTTCCTTTATCAACCAGCAATTAAGGAAGGTGGTGCAGGACTTTAATCCCAACACTCAGGAAGCAGAGACAAGCAGATCCCTGCGATTTCAAGGCCAACCTGGTTTACACAGTGAATTCCAGGCCATCTAGGGCTACAGAGAGATCCTGTTTCAAAAAGACTAAAAAGGAAAGAAAGAAAAAAATAAAGAAAGAAAGAAAGTGCCCCACAGATAAACCCACGTTGGATCTTTCCAACTCCCAGGCACCAAGAAGTTTTCCATCATTTTTCTATCACTTTTCTATAGCCTCAGTGTACCTCATTTGTGCCCTACAGAAAATATAAATCACCTAATTCAACTTCTAGAGATAAAAATCACAGTCTGGGGAATTGAAAAAAATGAAAAAACAAAAAACAACAACAAAAAAAACACTACATGGCTGGGAATGTTGACTCAATGTCAGATTACTTACCTAACGTGCTAAATGTGCTTGATATCCTTAGTTGTCAACACATTTGGAAAGAGAGAATCTCGACTGAGGAATTTCTTCTATCAGATTGCCCAATCTAAACTTTTTTTTTTAA
>NW_008348874.1:277427-277702 GCF_000622305.1 Nannospalax galili
CTCTGGTTTTCGTGACTAGCTAGGCATTGTTTCTCTCTTGTATCGTCTCCCCCCTCTATCATGGTTTTCCCACTTAAGGTGCCTGCACTTTCCCCCCTTTCTTCCTTACTAATATCCTTGATCCTTTGATCCTACCTCTGTTGAGCTTCTTCTTTCTCCTTATCCCCTAGGTTCCTCATATACCCTTCCCTCCCCCTCCCTTAAAGTAACCCAATTTTTATCCATATCTCCCTTATTAAGGCCTGTTTCCTACTGTTCTCTTTCAGATTCTTTCT
>NW_008348874.1:282157-296958 GCF_000622305.1 Nannospalax galili
GGGAAGAAGCCCCAAGATTTCCCAGGGAGTGGATTGAGTAGCTGGGTTGTACTGGATGCAAAGGATCAGGGAGAGTAAAGGTAAGCCTCGGAGCCCTAGAAAGAGGCTGTCAGCCCCAGAATGAGGCTGGCGGGTGTTGGAGGACCGGGGAAGTAGAGGGGGATGAGGGCAGGGCCAGGACCAGAAGCGGTGCTCCTGGAGCCCAAGAAAGGGCCTGAGTTGCTCTGGGTGAGAAGGATCAGGAAACAGTATTGGTTCCCCAGGTGTCTGGGGCCCCAAGACTAGGAATGGCACAGGGTCCAAGCTAGAGTATAGAATGGCGGGCGGGGGGGCAGGGGGGTGTTGGGTTGGGTGGAAGGGTGAATGAGGCTTAGGGAGTCCCGGCGCGGAGAGCTGCGCTATAGACTTACCCCAAGAGGCCTCCAATCTAAACTTTTAAGAGACTTTTCATTGTTTTGGGTTTTGTAACAAATACAGAAATCCTAGCTCACAGGTTCCTCTGAAGTCCAGTGTGTGTGTGTGTGTGTGTGTGTTTATATATGTATATCTATATGTGCATATATACCGAGTGAGACAGCTCTCTCTACACCTCTCTCACGAGTCTGTCTCCCTTTCAATCTAAACTTTTAAGAGACTTTTCATTGTTTTGGGTTTTGTAACAAATACAGAAATCCTAGCTCACAGGTTCCTCTGAAGTCCAGTGTGTGTGTGTGTGTGTGTGTGTGTGTGTGTATTGGCATGTATATCTATATGTATGCATATACCGAGTTTGACAGCTCCCTCTCCACATCTCTTCCAAGACTGCTTCCCACTTGCATAAAGAAAGTAGTCTTGGGCCTATTTGTGCTTTGTCTTCTGCTCCTTCCTGCCTCCCTCAAAACCATTAGCTGCCCTCTCTCTTCTCTTATGTGCATGTGTGTGTGAGTGTGTGTGTGTGTGTGGCACAATTGGACTAAAAAAATGCCAAGAGTGGTCCTTTTGGTTAGTTTGATTTTTGGTTTTTGCTTAATTTGGCTTTCACAAGTAACCTATTTTTTTTTTCACATAAAACATTGTCATCCCCTAAAAGAAGCATCATGAAGACCTGTTTAGCTCCTTAGAAAGGAGAAAGGAAAACTAAAAAAAACCTGATAGATAGCTTTCTTTTTCCTTAATTCATTGAAATAACAAAGGAAATAAGGAAAACAGCCTAGTAAAATGCTGTGGAAAGGTGCTCTGTGCTAAGGGGTATAAAAAAATGACAGTGAGCCTCTTTTGAGACATTCATCATCTATCACAAAGTTAAAGCAATAACTTTGGAAAAACTATGATTTCCAGACATCTGCTATAATCCATGAATTGCTAGATGCTGCTCATATATCTTCTTATTTAAACCATTGTAAACTCTGTAAAGTAAGTCATTCATTTTGCAGATTTTCTAGTTTGAACAAGCCAGTATTATATAACTAGTAAGAAAATGGGATTAAAATATATTCTTTCAATAGTATGTTGATTGCAGTATATATAATATATAATCACCATATATTATTATATATTATAATATATAAGCCCACATTATCATATATTAATATATTATGATATTGCCAAAGAATCTTTTTCATCAAGAGAAAGGATATATATTTGACAAAAGAATTTATAACAAATACATATATCATGATGTGTGCCATTGTCATACATCATGCGTGACTGTGAGTACTCTTGGAGAAAAGTGTGATCACTGTGAATTGACAGGACATGATAGAACATGTGCACAAAATAAAGCTTGCACTTTATAGAATTTGGGAAACAGAGACACTCTTCAATAATGGCTTGGGTTGTGATATGGGCATGGAGGATAAACATTCTAACATCTCTGTTTGAGGTCTACCATCCTATCCAAAAATTTAAAAAGCACATATATCTATAAATATTTGTAAACTTTCCTATCTGGTAGAAATATATAAGTGACATGCTTTTTACTGGACACATTTTAAGAAATTTATATGCATTATTTCACCTAACCCCCAACAAACACATAGTACTAACAGTCCTTGATAAGTAGCATGCATGGACAAGATCTGAAAGTTCAACCACAAGTTCAAAAGAAGAAAAATTTCATCAGAAATATATTTAATATTCACACCTTATTAAAGAGTAGCTTATCGGGGTTGGAGAGATGGCTCAGTGATTAAGAACATTGGCTGCTCCAAGAGTACCTAGGCTTGATTCTCAGCACCCACATGGTGGCTAACAACCATCCATAACTCCAGTTCCAGGGAATCTGACAAGCTCTTCTGACCTCCATGGCCATTACATAACAACACAGCTGCATTTACATACATGCAGGCAATACACACACATAAAATAAAAATAAATAAAATATTTTTTAATGGATTATCAGTTATAGATAGAAATAGTCCTGTTCTTTTGGCTGCATATGAAAATCTATATGATTTATTTATAAAAAATTTCAGCAAATTCATAGTGGGTGAATTCAGACTGTAAAGGTATTTAAATTTTTACACATTTATTTTATTTTTCAATATTTTATTTATTATTTTTGTTTTATGTGAATGCATGTATTGCCCATATGTAGGTAAGTGTACCCATGTTGTTCAATGCCTGCAGAAGACAGAAGAGAGTGTCGGATCTCCTGGAACTAGAGTTACAGACAGCTGTTAGCTGCCATGTGGGTGCTGAGATTTGAACCTGGGTCTTCTGCAAGAACAGTCAGTGTTCTTAACCATTGAGCTATCTCTCCTGCCCCACATTTATTTTATTTTATGTGTATAAATATTTTGCTTGCATGTGTGTAACTCATGCATGTCATGCCCACAGAAGCCAGAAGAGGACATCAGATTCCCCTGGAACTAGAGTTGAGGAAGTTTGTTAGCTGCCATGTAGGTAATTGAACCTGGGTCCTCTTTAAGAGCAGCCAGTGTTCTTAACCACTAAGTCATCCCTCCAGTCCCTGTAAAGGTATTTCAAATCATTTCATTGGCTTAAGAAAACTTGATGGAAATCTTTTAAAGGCTTTCTGTCATTTATAACATAAAATCTGAGTGCCTGTATACAGAGGAAAGCACTTAGCAACACCTGATGTGGATATTCTTCAAGTATTTGTCATTGCTTTTACAGTTTTCTACAATGGAATACGGACTCCCCTAAGGCTAGGCCCCTGTGTTCATTGCTGTCCTCCTCAATCCCAGCACTGTGCTTTGCACACTATAGGTTCATGATAAATACAAATTGCATTAATAAATGACTTACTATTTACCTTAGAGAAGTAAAGATACAGTGGGGTATTTTAGAATTCCTATTCTAAAATATTTTGGTTGTTCTTTCATGATCATGTGTTTGGGCATCATCTATTTAGATTTGAGATGAAGTAAATGTTATAGGTGATATCCATTCTGCTACTAATGTGTTCAAGCCTTTCTTTTGTAAAATTTAGATGAAATCACAGTTGGTCTATATATATTTAAAAATTGGTTTAATCATGTACTTTTTGTTTAGTGACTGGAAAGTAGAGGAATTCAATGCCTGTACCATAGTTAGAATTATAATATTTTCCAGTTGAGGAAGAGACCACATAGAAAATGAAACCAAAAACTGAGAAATTATATTCCTCCCCTGCAATAAATATTTGTTAAACTCCAGCTACGTGCTGGGGACATTTTCTTTTTTCATTCTTTCTTTACTTTGGAGGGGAGTGTTCTGTTATTTTGTTTCTTGTTTTCTGTTCTGTTTTTGAGGCAGGGTCTCACTATGCAGCCTTGCTTGCCTGGAACTCGTTATATAGGCCACACTCCAAACTCATGGAGATTTGCCTAACTCTGCTTCCTGAGTGCTGGGTAACCAGCCAAAGCGAGGCTTCCCTGCATGGGAATTAAGCCTGGTCTGCTGAAATCCTAACCGCTAGACTACCAATGAACCTTAGTTTCAATACTGATATCACAACAGCGAGTGAATTAAGCAAGAACTCTTCTCCTTCACTCTCTAGTAGCTTGCTCTGTGTGTGTGTGTGTGTGTGTGTGTGTGTGTGTCTGTGTGTGTGTGTGTGTGTGTGTGTGTGTGTGTGTCTATGAATTCAATTTATGGACACTGTGAATATACTGAATTATGAGTACTGTGTCAATCAGTTAAACTCTGTTTTGTTACTAAATGAAAACAGGAAATTAACTGTAGCAACTGCAGCAGTGTTTTTGTTCTGTTTACAAATTTGCATTCTTTTGGCTATTGAGTGATTATAATAAAGCCACAGCAGTTGGTAAACAAAAACCTAGGAGTCAGCTGAATGTTTGTAAGATATTTATTTTTACATTAGGGTGGTCTTCCAGGAAACAGAGCAACAAACAAAACATTTTACAGGCAATGTTATAAAGTGTATGAAAGAGGCATTCTGTTTAAAAGTCTACTTTTGACTGTATCCAAGGAAGTATAAACATAAATAAGGCTATACCAAAAGTTTTGACACAGTAAATAAGAGCTCTTTAAAAGTTGTTTTAAAAAAATAATTTCATAAAAATCTATTTGTATTTGTTAAAAGCATTTATCCTTCTTAAGAAAGTTAATTCAAATTAAAAATTAAAGTGTTCATACTGGCAGAATTACTGATGTAGATGAGAAAACTATGATTTACCTTTGATTTACCATAAGAGTCCATTGGAAATTTTGAAATGCTGTTTCATTTTTAGGATATTGGAAGTAGTATTAATATTGAGTTTCCTCAAAGCTCTAATATAACTGGTGAGATGGCTCAGCCGGTAGGATGCTTACTGCTAAGGCTGAAAACTTGACTTCAATAGCTAGCAGTCACATGGTGGAAGGAAAGACCAGACTCCACAAAGTTGTTATCTGATCTTTACATTGGCACTTTGGCATGCATGGACCACATACATGCATGCCATCCCCCCACCCACAAAATAAATTAACATTAAAAATTTATTTTGAGGGGCTGGAGAGATGGCTCAGTGATTAAGAACACTGGTTGTTCTTGCAGAAGACCTGGGTTCAAATCCCAGCACCCACATGGCAGCTAACAACTGTCCTTAACTCCAGTTCCAGAGGATCTGACAGTCTCTTCTGTCCTCTGTGGGCAATGCACGACACAGGTGCACCTACATACAGGCAATACACACATACACATAAAAAAAACCTATTTTTTATGTGTATGCGTTGTATTGCCTGCATGTAGGTGAGTCAATACAGTGAACTGACTGTTTTTTACATAAACTTCAAAGTGATATAGGAATATTGGAATGTCTTTGAGAACTATGGAGCCTTTATGAGTTTGAGGAGCTAGGGTCTTGGAAAACTTAAAGGGACACCAGAGTGGCCCCTAGCCAGTAGCTTTGGGGTTCTTGTCTCAAGAATTTGAAGAATTTTTGAAGTTGAATTTTCAGGTTTTATAGTGGTTTAGGTTGACTTTGGAGGAGAAATTTGATAGATTCATAGGTGGGAAATCAAAGGTGAGGGGGAGCCTCCAGAGCAGGAGGGAGTCCTAGCAAATAGGGTACCTTGGAGATGCTAATCTAGGGGCAGCAGCTAGTGTGAGGCCTCAGGAGGAGGAGGAGGAGATGCTCAGTCCACTTGGCCCATTCTGCTTTCCAGGAACCTTCTCTCAGTTCTCCTCACCTGCTCCTGCACAGCCTCTGGGCTAAGCTGTTCACTGAGGAGATAACAAAGAAACAGGAACCAGAATTCTCTTCTGGCATCCCTGGCCTCCAGCAAGGACATTTTCAGAACTAACTGCTTCTATGGGGTCCTTGCCCTACTTGACTGATTTTTATCTTCTGTTCTCATCATCAAGGAAAACTATATAAAATACCTGGTTTTGTTGTATGTGCCCATTCACAGCAATCTCACATCATGCCACATAAATGTGCACCATTATCATGCATTATTTAACAACAAAATGAAAAAAATGAAGACCAGACATTCATGAATATTTAAGTATGTAAATTTACATGAAGTTAAGTAAAGAGAAACTGAATCAGTTATACATGATGATAGAAGAGGATAGTAATTAATGTCTGGATGAGTGGAAGTTTAATAAAAAGGAGCAAAATACTGAGAGAAAAGATCTGCTACTAAAGTGAAGAGGTGAGTGACTGTTACAGTTCTGAGACCAGGGTGTGGGGGATGCCCAGGCTGTCTTAGACTGGCAATTTTTTCCCCAGTGATGCAGTGAGGATCACCCGGGACAGAGATTTGTGTCTATAAAAATAGACTACCAGCAAGTAAAAATTACCAGATCAACAGTTGAACTCCATTTTCTAAGTTATTTACTGTCAGTTTGCAGTATTTACATTGTACATTGAAGAGGCTAGAGAGGAGAAAGTGAGCAACACTCAGAAGAGGGTGCCCTTGCTTTGCTGAGTGTCCCTTTTCCTGTTGAACTTCCAGGTTGGTTCCTGTCAAACCGTTACGGTTATCAAGTGATAAAGCATGAGCAATTTATATTTATGGGGCTTAGTCTACTGAGACTTTCAAAGGCTGTGTGGGGTGGAAGACAATTCTTCACTGACAGGGATTCTTATTGCAAAAATCCCTTGTTTCTCCCATAGAATTCCAAGGATTCATGAATTTCTAAACTGTTTTTTATGAGATAGCACTTGCTGCCTCTGTGATTTTCTATGACTTAGCAGGAAATGATGGATCATAGTCAAAGACAGGGAGACTTAAATTTGGTGTTCTTGTCCTAGACATCTTATTTTACATAAGTATAAAAATAAAGAGTTTAAAAAAGTTGCCTAATGGTTTAATATGTTTTCCAAAAAGATTGATGATTCGATAAACTGAGGGCTTATAACATTACTTCCGTGTCAGAATGGAAGAGCTCTGTAGTTTTTTCTCATGTAAGAAAGGAAATCAGTCCTTGCTTCCCTGGGAAGATCTCCTGCAGTAGTTTTATGGTAGCACAACCTCATATATAATTAAGATAAACATAAATGGTTTTGTAAGTAATGTTAAAATAAATTACTATTAATACCCAAGAACTTATATAATAAATAAAACTATGCTAAGGGAGTAGTAGACATTTTACAGTAGTAAATTTTTGCAAATTAATTAACCCAGTCATCAAACCATTTACATCATAATTATCTTTCAAGAATTGCTCCACAAATACATTTTAAATAATTTCAAGTGAATTTGCAATAGAGTGAGTCATTTACTTCAAGATAGCAAGAAAATTGTATGGTACAATCATACCTTGGAATGTGTATAAAATTTCATGTTTGTCTTTCATTGTTTCAACATATCTGTTGTGAAACTCAAATTTCTTGGCAGATATACAAATCTCATTATAAATGTCCATTGAACTAAACATGACAGCTCTGTTTCTTATTATGTGCATGTGCAGTGTAAAGATATTAGCCATAAAATTTGGTGAATGTTCTCTGGAGGACTTCAAATTTTAGCATATTGCAAATAACTTTCAGAATAGAATTTGTTTCTGGGTTTTCATATGTATAGGAGATAATAAACACAACTGACAGTCATGTACATGGTGAATTAAACTGAAGCTACATGATATATGCAAGGTGTCAGTTTTTGCTTTTGAAATAAACTCAAAATGAATTAAATATGACAAAGTCATTTCAAAATGTACATTTTAGATAGCATCTAGGTCTTCTGGAAATACTCCGTTGGAGTTGAGAAGCGTCAATACTTTTTTTCTACATGTTTCGTTATTGACTATTTCATTTATATGTAAAATATTAAATATTATTTAGGGGTTCCAAGGGTACAATTGCAAATTTAAATACACATCAGATTTTAAGGAACCATAAAGGAAGCTATCAGAATGTATGTTTTCTAAAAGCTTTACAAAAAGTAATGGCATTGTACTTACTGAATGCACATTGACTTTTAAAGATTTGCTGTGAGCTATTTTGGAGTCTCAAAACATTTTAATGACTGACTTAAGAAACTCATAACATCTTGATCAAGGAAAAAGTACCTTACAAAAAGGAAATTATTTCTAGTTTATATCCATCCCATTAAAATGTGTTAAAAATATTCAGAATCTCAGAAAGTTACATAGTTTCATGATATGGTGTCTTTCCTGTAAGAATAGCTTTAAAGTTTGATTTTTTTTTCTTAAACTTGTACTTTGTTTTTACTGATATTTCAGCAAAGTAATGTTGGTACTGTTTTCATTTGATTAACCAACTCAAAATGAGACTAGTAAATCCTGCTGGAAGCAGCACAGTTAGAAGATGAGGTCAGGGGCTGGAGAGATGGCTCAGCAGTTAAGAGCACTGACTGCTCTTGCAGAGGACCCAGGTTCAATTTCCAGCACTCACATGGTGGCTACGAACCATCCTTAACTCCAGTTCCAGGGGAATCTGAAACCTCTTCTGACCTCCGTGGCATTACACTACACGGGTGCACTCACATACATGCAGGCAACACACTTGTACACATAAAATAAAAATAATAAATAAAAAAATCTTTAAAAAAGAGATGAGATCAGGCACCAGTGAACCATCTCCAAACTTGACTTTTTTTTTTTTGAGTCTAAAATCTTCTAACTGGGAGAAATGATTTACTCTAGAAGACAGAATAGTCAGCTCTTTTGCCCATGTTGTGTTACAACAAATAATATGATGTTTTACCCAAGGGCTAGCTAGAAATTACACACTAAAAGTAACACTTGTGTATCATAAACTCAGATTCATAGAGCGTTTTCCCTGAAGCCTTACTCCTCCAGTGCATGCATTCTTAGAGATCTGAATGGAGTCCATGGTGACTTTTCGTGAGAAACCATGATTGACAACAAATGATAATTTAAGGGAATTCCTTCTTAATTAAACAAACCTGGACTATTTAAATTTTAAAGTTACGTAGAGAATTCAGCATGTTTTCTGCCAGGAAGCACATCAGGAGAAATTGCTTTTGGAATCAGGCAGCCCTGCATGTGCATCTTGGATCAGGAGCTACTGAGAAGCCTTGTTAATTTATTCAGTGTGCCTTTTGAAGTGAGTTCTAGGTGTTAAATATTGTATTTGACGTCATAACACATTACAACTTGTTTCTGCTCTTTCAGTATTCCTCTGAGTCTCAGAAAACTCCACGGCACAGGGGACTAAGAACTCTTCCATGTTACTGAATAAAATAATTAAGCAAAGCCTTTCTAAACCCAAAAAACAAATATTGTATTACTAGCTCACCAATTTTTTTGCAATTCTTTAGATAGCAACTTGATTTATTATAGACTTTGTCTTATTTTAGTCCTTTCCTGAATGCTTGTGCTTCTGAACCATCCAGTTCTTTAGAAATAAGTGCAGCTTAATCCTTGTGAAAACCAGTCTCTAGGAGTTAGATTAATACAGAAAACAATTTAATTCTGAATTGGGGGAAAAAAGAAAACTAAAAGCATGATCAAATGGTTGATACACTAGGCAAGAATCTGAAGATTTATCTCTGACAATATAGAGAGAAATGATTAGTATTTAGTTTGTTAAATTTACTGACTGTAGTAGTATTTTAATTAATTAGCTTATACATGTGTTAAATATGTAAAGACAAATTTAAAAAATATGCTTCTTTCAAGCAACACAATGAGATAGGCAGTATACTTCAAATTTTAATTCCTTACCAAATATTTAAAACCAATTTTTCTTGTCCTCAGTCAGTAAAATGTTTGTCTAGCATGCATGGAGTCCCGAGTTAAGCAACACCAAATGCAGAGTGCTTGCGTGCAGCTGGTGGGTGGAGACGGGAACATCTGAAGTTCAGTCGTCCTCAGTTACGTGCTGAGTTTGAAGCCATTGTGAGAGTCATTAGACCTTGTCTCTAAGATGAATAAATAGAACTAAATTAAAATGATCCATTTTGGGCTGGAGAGATGGCCCAGTGGTTAAGAGCACTGACTGCTCCTGCAGAGGACCCAGGTTGGATTCCCAGCACCCATATGGTGGCTACAAACTGTCCTTAACCCTAGTTCCACGGGAATCCGAAGCCCTCTTCTGACCTCGGCTGCATTGCGCAACACAGGTGCAGTCACAAACATGCAGGCCATACACTCATACACGTAAAATAAAAATAATAATAAAAATAAAATATTTTTTTAAAAATTAAAAAAAAGATTTAAAAATGGCTCAGTGGGTAAAGAGCACTGGCTGCTCTTGCAGAGGACCTAGGTTTGATGTCGAGCACCCAATTAATCCTCTGACCTGTGATAATACACAAAAACATGCATAATAAGTAAATAAATAAATAAGAAATTTTAAATTATATATTTTAACTGGTGATATTTGAGAGCAATAAACAAATTTTTTTTACAGGGTGTAAGGAAACCAGGGATCATTGAGGAAGAGGGAGTGAAAGACTGTAAGACAGTGGTAGTAGACGACCACAGGGAAACAAAGTTTTTCCAAACAGGTAGACAGTTACTCATATGCACTCAGAGCAATGGTGGCAACTTGCTTATATCCCACATATGCTCAAGCCAGACAAAAATTCAACAATGGACATTAGGAGGTTGGTAAGAAACTCCAACTATGCCTGAGAAAATATTAGCAACCAATGGCAACTGGGAAGGGGAAGATCAGTCTCATTTAAGGGTGAGACCAAGCTCCAGTGGAAGGACCCACACTGAAAGGCATTTGGGGACAGAAATTTGACTCTCTTGGGTACACATGTTTAACTCTATAATCCTTTATACATTAATAAGGTGGGTACATGAATTTGGTGGGGGTATTTCGGGAGTGCAGATGGCAGAGGGGATCTAAATTTAATAAAAATAAACTGTTTAAAATTAGCAAAAATTCAGTTAAGAAAAAAACTTAAAAAGAAAGAAAGAAAGAAAAAAATTCAGCCCTATCCTGTTTTCCCAAATTTTTCTGAGACTATACACGTTTCAATTCAACTGTTGCAAAATGACTTAGCCTTGACAGGAAAAGGATTTCTATGTTTTATTTAAAAAAAAAAAACATGTATTTTAATGTCTTCTTTATTTCACCTTTCCCTGTAAGATGACTGAACTGACCCAACAAAAAATACATGTTGATGAATTACAATAAAATTTCATGCTTCTTAACCCTACAAAAATAGAAATAAAATATTTTAACAGGTGATATTTAAGAGAAATAAATGGATGTCTTTTCATGGGAAACTAAAGCCATTCAATTACTCTTTATTTTTTAGGCAAGTACTCTACACTGGAAAGCCCAACTTCAAGTCTAAATTTTTTGATATGGGAAAAGCACAACAGCAGGTCTTCCCAGATTATTATTATTCAGTTTTGCTTCTTGTCTAATTTTTTTCATAAGAATCTGTTATTCATCGTCAGGAAGTAGATTTAATGATGTTTATTCTTAAGAAGCTACATCTGGCATAAGCAAGCAATTAAATTCTTCTTAGTATCACAACAAAGAATAAATGTGGAAATAGTATCGTTAAGTTAATATAAATTGTTTTAGTTGTATACTTAAGATATATATAAATGGATGATTAACTCTTTTGGCTGTAACAAACTAACTAATCTTAGACTTGTACATTCAATGTTATGAAAGCAAACCAGGCACTTAGGAGGCAGAGGAATGAGAATTACAAATTCCCTGACTTCCTGGGATATATAGTGAGAACATGTGTTAAATGATATCACCAAATACAACAAAACCAACACCCAGTGACACTGTGGAGAAATTGGGCAACATTTCTAAACATTATACTGCAACCATGGAAGGATTACAACCTGTAATAGAATGTGTATATATAAGGTGATAATCCAGTTACCTAGCATTTCTATGTGGAAGCATTTTAGTTAATTCAAAATGCAAGAAGACAGAGTTAAAACAGCAGCATCTAGGTAATTCAGGAGGCAATTAAAATATGAGACCCTTGAAGTTGGGATATTCAAGGAACAGTACTATCTTAGGACATGTTTAGAGCTACTGAGCTCTCCTAAGGAACTTGTAGAAGGTTTGGGCTTTTTATATGCAGGATGAAACTCGTGCGGTCTCTAGAGAGCACAATGTCCAAGAACTCCACTATGATATTGCCCGGGCAGAGTAGTGAGATTTTGCTGATTTTTTTGAGTGTTCAGTTAAGACCCCTGAAAGTCTGGGTCTTAGATGAAAAGATAATTGAGAAAGGGTCATGCTCTAGAACTAAAATTGGAGTAGATTCCCCTAAGAAATTATATTTTTTTAAAGTCCTGCAAAAATTCTCAGAATTCAATGGATATTTAATTCTCAACTAGAACAAAATGTAACAGCCTTCAAAGAATGCAAAATATACAGTGCCACAACTAAAAGAAAATAAAAAGTGGTACAGTTATAATCAAAGTAATCAAAAGAAATTGACACTAAGGTGATACACCTAGTTACATCGTGTTTAAGCTGTTAGAAATCACAGATGAAGAAAAGTCTAGAAAGCAGCTGATGGGAAACAGATACAGTCAATAAAACAATGATTTGAGTGATACCTGACTTCTCATTCACATGATGGCAAACAGATGACAAAAAAAAGTATCTCGGGCTGAAGAGACAGCTAGGCAGTTAAGAGCACTGGCTTCTCTTGCAGAAGACTCAGGTTAGATTCCCAGCACCCACATGGAGATTGACAACTGACAACAGGTCGGTAATTCCAGTTCCAGGGGATTTAACACCTTCTGACCTCCATGGGCATTGAATGACACTGGTGCACATGTGGGCAATACACTCATACACATAAAATAAAAATAATAAAATATTTTTTAAAACTACAAGTTCTTTAAAAAATATAATAATGAATTAAAATAAAAACTGCCTTTTACATTAAAAACATGGTTAAAAAAACATTTATTTTATAGTAATGAAAATGAAGACTTTTCCAAGCGAAGAAATTTAAGATTCAAGATAAGCACAAATAAAATGATACCAAATGTTGGAGGGGATGTGGGGAAAGGGGAACACTCATCCACTGCTGGTGGGGCTGCAAACTGGTTCAGCCCCTATGGAAAGCACTGTGGAGAACTCTTAAAAAACTACAAATGAACCTACCATTTGACCCAGTTATACCACTCCTTGGCATATACCCAAAGAACTCGTCTTATTGCAGAGACACTTGTACATCCATGTTTGTTGCTGCTCTTTTCACAATAGCTAAGAGATGGAAGCAACCTAGGTGTCTCTCAGTTGAGGAGTGGATAATGAAAATGTGGTTCATATATACGATGGAGTTTTACTCAGCAGTAAAGAAAGATGAAATCATGAAATTTGCAGGTAAATGGATGGAACTAGAAACTGTTATACTAAGTGAGTTAACACAATCTCAGAAAAAAAATCGACATATGTTCTCCCTTATATGTGGATCCTAGGATCAGACTCAGATAAATAAGTATGCAAACAGACATAACTGCAGGAACCAGGACAAGGGTAAGGAAACAGTGAGGTAAAGAAAAAGGAATAACCTGAAGGAGAAGAATAGTAGGTAACAGGCCTTAATAAGGGAGATATGGATAAAAATTGGGTTAGTTTAAGGGAGGGGGGAGGGAAGGGTATATGAGGAACCTAAGGAATAAGGAGAAAGAAGAAACTCAACAGAGGTAGGATCATAGGAGCAAGGGTATTAGTAAGGAAGAAAGCGGGGGAAGTGGGGGCACCTTAAGTGGGAAAACCATGATAGAGGGGGGAGACCATACAAGAGAGAAACAATGCCTAGCTAGTCACTAAAACCAGAGGGAACCATATTATTCCTACAATCTACTGACAAATTATACATAACAGATCAAGGAATATATCTCTAGATAAGGTTTATTTGAGACCAACTGGTCATTACCCAACATTTATCTGCAGGACACACAGTAATTAAAAATGCCAGAATGGTGGAACTAACCATCTTGGATGTTTAACAGACATACTCTGAGATCTATACTAATTGGGTCAGAGGGATACAAAGGACACTTTTTGCTCCCTGCCCTCCTAGGTCGATTAGTTCCCATGGATCATGAGCATCTCGCAAAATGTCCTGTAGTGGTGGTGGGTCATCTGACCTCTTGATCAAGGAGGCCAAGGAGACCCCACCAGATGGACTTGAACCAGTGTCCAGTCTATAAAGAGGAGAGTCAACATGGAGGAATCATTTCCTCCATGCTTCCAAGAGAAGCCAACAATGGTCGAGCAGGACCTTTGACTTATCTTCACATAGATGGAACTGGTAAAAGAAAGGAGCCAGGGGCTCCTCTCAAGCCCATGGGACCCCTGAGGAACAGATCCTCAAACTACCTCAAGAGTAAAAACAAATCAGTTTATCTGGTCCAATTGTATGTCCTTAAACATCCAAAAGGGAAGTATAACCAAAGATTAAAGGGGCCAATATAATTTCATAAGAGCACACATATATATAACTAAAAGTTACTTGACAAACAGCAAAGCCAGACAGGTGATACCTTCAGTCGAGTTCTTGGCCAGGATAGATAAAGGCTCTTCCAGACAGTAACCCAACATACTACTGGAAACATGAACAGCAGACCCCAATTCTATCCAAAGGAATACTGACAATGGATTGCCGTTGATAAGGAACAGCTGATCCTCCTGGAACAGGGACCTCTGGCTGACTAGATTTACCAGAAGGGCAGATAGGGGGGAATGGATGGGGGTCCTGACAACACAGTGGACAGTGGCAGGGATAGCAGAGTATGGAGGCTCTAGTGGGGGAGAGGAAGGCTGCCTACCTGACAAGTTTGTATTCATGCTCAGATGCCGAGGAGCTCAGAAGGTGGGTGACTGTGACCAGTGATAGTCATGTAGATAGAGATTAGGAATGCATGTGAAAAAGTCTCAAAGTCAAGAGCCCTGGAATGAATTTTTCTGTATGAAACTGTGTGT
>NW_008348874.1:297146-302814 GCF_000622305.1 Nannospalax galili
ACTCCTACAGCTCTTAAGACCCAAGTTTGATTCTGAATCCATATCAGGCAGCTTAGAACTTACAGTAACTCTGGCTCCAGGGGATCTGATGCTTTTGACCTCTGTGTGCACCTGTACTGGCATATACATAACAACACACAGACAGATAAACACACTTAAGCATAATAAAAATAAATGTATCTAAATCTTTTTCAGCATATTAGGTAAATATACCAGTATTATAAAAACATCCACATGTAATCCATAGGTAGGATCATGACAGAAGGTAAAATACTGAGTAGTTAGTTTCCTTGTGTGATGAGAAATGAAAGGAGGAACACTATGCACCCTCTACTCAATATTGTATTGCGGATCCAGCCTGGAAAACAAGTCAGTAAAAATAAAAGGCATAAAGATTTAAAAAAAAACAAGTCAAACATTCTAATTTTCAGATAATGTAAGTATGTACAATGGCTCTAAAACTTTCATAAAATTAACACATTGAAAAGTAAAAATTGCATTGTAAAAGCTACCAAGAATAGTGGAAAAAAAGATTTGAAAAGTTGAATGGATTGATTAACTTTATGACTTACCTCAAAATCATTAACACAGCAATCTTTCATGAGCTGATTTATAGATCCAGTATTAAAAATAGAAATATTAAGTGACTTCAAAGATATATAAATTGATAAACTACTCTATTCTATGATAATTTAAGAAATCCAGAATTGCCAAAATAGTCTTGAAAAAGTTGGAAGACTCCCCCTATCTGTGCTCAGGATTTATAAAAAAATGTTGCAATGTTCAGAGAGTGTAGTTATAAAAAGAGTAGACAGACATGCATCTCTAATCTGTATGTATCTGGTTATTACAAGTCATAGTCGGTTGCACTCGGTACCTTGGCACCTGTGTATGTCTATAAACTCATCAGGTAGATTTTGATGTTAATATTTATCACCTCTACTAATTAACATGACATAAATTTTTATGCTTCCCTCTCAAATATAATGCATTTTTTTTAATTTGTTGATTTTTTTTTGTGTGTGTATGTCACATGGAACATCCCAAACCATCCTACACAAAGCCTAAAAGAAACTGACAGAATTATGGTGGTGGCAAAGAAAAAAATTTATGTGGATAAAGGAAGTTAGGTTTTCTTCAGTAAATGAAGTTGAAACAATTGGACAAACATACAGGAAAAGGATGAACCTCAATCATTACTTCACTATATACATTCATACTTGGAAATAGGTTATTGTATTAAATGAAAAGCCCAAGCTATCATGCTTCTTAGGCAAAAACAGAACAGTATATTCAGGACTCAGAATGCGGTCACTGTTTTAAATAAATAAATAAATTGAACTGATCAAAATGAAAAACTTTCATTCATAAGCTTACCATTAAGAAAATAAAAGGTAGGCTGGGGAGATGACTTAGTGGGTCAAATGTTTGCTGCACGTTGAGAAGGGGTGAGTTTGATCTTCAGCACCCATGTAAAAAGCATGGGAAAGTACAAACAGGAGGATGTGGGGGCTGGCCGACCAGCCAGTAGAGCTGAATAGGTAAACTCCAGGCTCAGCAAGAAATCCTATCTCAAAAACATAAAGTGGAGAGCAATTGAGGAAGACACCCAATGCTGACATCAGGCCTCCACCCACATCCACACAACACATCCACTCTCATCCATGCACACACATGAGAATACACACACATAACACACACATACATGCACACAGAGAAATAAAAAGCAAAATGTTTGTTGATTCTACAAACATAAAAATGTTTATAAAATTTGAACAGTGAGGGAGCTGGAGAAATGGCTCGGCAGTTAAGAGCATGGACTACGGCTTACAGAGGACCTGGGTTCAGTTCTCAGCACCCACATGGCTCTGTCATCCATGGCTTCAGTTCCAGGGGATCTGACGCCCTTTTTGACCTTCCTGCTGATTGCACAGCAAAGGTGAATTTACATACATGAGGCATTCATTCATACACATAAAATAATAAATAAAATATCTAAATTTAAAAAAATTGGAAGTTACCTCAAAAGACATATGATTGGCAAAAAATGACAAAGTATTTAATATTTAATGGGGGAAGTATAAATTAGAATTATACTGATTAGTAAACTCTGAAAGGGACAAAAATAAGAAAATATGTAACTATATTAATGTAGAGATGTGCCCTTCTGGAATATAATTATGTAGAGAGTGAGAGGGTATTCATCATAAAGTGGGAGGTCTCTCTCAATGAAACCTACTTATGTGGGGGGGTGTTAAGTTCTCTAAAGCCTAGAGATTGTCAACCAGCACTCTATAATGTCAGTAATCAAAGATGCCAATCCTACTACTGATTAGTCCTATAACTTGATCAAATCTTCCAAGTAGCATTGTCCTCCTGGACAATAAAATTACAACTTCTAGATGTAAATTTCTTTAAAGTGATGAAGGAAAGGTTTTCTTTACTGGATTTTGCCTTTTAAACAGGCTTGTATTTCATATATATATATATATATATATACATATGGGACTGTAGGGATGACTTAGTAATTAAGAGTGTTTGCTGCTCTTTAAGAGGACTAGAATTTGGTTGCCAGTGTCTATGTCTGGAGGCTCACAACATTCTGTAAACTCTGGCTCCAAAAAATCAGACACCCTTTTCTGGCCTCTGCAGGTACCTGAATATATGTGCACAACCCCCTGTCCAGATACATATACACATACACAGAAATCTATCATCTATCTATCTATCTATCTATCTATCTATCTATCTATCTATCTATCATCTATCTATCTATCTATCATCTATCTATCTATCTATCTATCATATATGTATATCTATCTCTCTCTCTATCATGTATCTATCTATCATGTATCTATCTATCATCTATCTATATCTATCTATCTCTATCATCTGTCATCTATCTATCATCATCTCTATCTATCTATCATCTATCTAATGGAATTTGGTTAATAGTCAATACTTAATACTAACTGTTCTGTTGTAGAAATTAAGTAATAATTACTTTTAAGATTATTTTGAACTGTATCTGTTTTTAATTAGTTAATTAATTAATTTTTATTTTATGTGTATGAGTATTGTGCCTGCATGTGTACACCCATGGCATGCAGTGCCCATGAAGGGCAGAAGAGGGCATCAGACCCTCTGGAACTGGAGTTATAGATGACTGTTAGCTGCCAAGTGGGTTCTGGGACTCAAACCCAGGTCTTCTGCAAGAACGATCGGTACCCTTAATCACTGAGCATCTCTCCAACACCAATTTTTCAATAATATTTAATTAAACAACATATTTGCAGCCTTTAATTTATAGCATGGCTTCTTTTGAACACTCCATGAACACTATCTACAATAGAACTAATTGTTCATTTCTCTGATTATTTTTGCCATTTTAATTTTCACTTCACAAACTTGTTCATTGCTTTGTTTTGTTTGGAGAAATTAAACATGTGACTTATGCTAGGATAAATATTTATATGGTCATAATTTCATTTGATATTTAAGAAAGAAAAAAGTCACTACTCCATTATGTCAAATTAAAACATGTTCAAAACATACCAACAGTGGTATAGATTTTACTCCCATTTTTAAGCTGTAAACTAGCCATCTCTTCCTTTAGTTTTGAGTTTAAATTGAAAAGTACTTGTAACTCTTTCCCCAAAATTGTTTCTGACAGAAAATTCCTTTCTTAGCCTCTTGCCATTGATATGATTTTCAAGTGTTGCAAATCTGCTTTATCTGTTGCTTTTCCTCTTGAGCAAAATAATGCTATAGTTGGCATCCTAGAAAGGGAAAATGGCTTAGTGGAAACTGAACAGAATCCAAGCCTCAGACACAGGAAGATCGAAAAATAGAACCATATTCCCCATGAGCCCTTAAACAATGTGACTTAGTACATGTCTGAAATATGTATTCTTCACAAAGAAAGCTGGTCTCCTCTTGAAACTTCACTGTGAGCCTGTTATACGTGATCGGTGGACAGTCAAGGTGAGTGTAAGTGGATTTGCCATTTGAGTTACTTGCAAGCTGGTATACAATGCAAATGATGAATCACCATTGCTTAACTAAGCTTTCTTGTATATGTGCATTTGAAGTAAAAAAGATGCTATCTATTCATTCGCCTTGGTAGTTTGAGCCATCTACATTATCAGCTGCTTTTAAGATTTTGAAGAAATTCTGAATGTCATCTGTGCTTCCTTCTGAATTTATTGGGGAAATTTGAGACAAGGTCTTGACTCATAAAATCAATGTTAGATAGTACCTCTAAAAATGAGGAAAACATTTCTGTAAATGAGGTTTCAAAAGAGTAAATGACTTGATCGCAATGAAGTCTTCTCAAATAAACTCCACACAGAACTTTAGACCATGAGTGGTAAAGAGTGAGCTCAATTAAATTCTGTTTCTGTCAATTTAAATATATTGTATTTTTATAAGTAAATCATTAATAATAATAAATTGTGGATTTCTTTTTTCTTGGGTGTGAGTCTTGATATCAAGTCTATCTGATGCATGACAAAGTTTAAGAAGCCCTACGTGTCAGGCTGGAGAGATGGCTTGGCAGTTAAGAGCACCTACTGCTCTTGCAGAGGACCTTGGTTCTGTTCCCAGCATAGCTGAAAACAACCATCTATACTGTGCCAGTACCAGGGAATTTGATGCTGTCTTCTGACTTCCATGGACACTACACGACAGGGATGCACTTACTTACATGCAGGCAAAACACTCATATACATAAAATAAAAATAATATTTTTTTTTTTTAAAAAGAAGCCAGGCATGGTTATTCACACTTTAATCCCAGCATGCTGGAGGTAGAGGCTAGCAGATCTCTGTGAAATAGAGGCCAGCCTGGTCTGTATAGTGAGTTTAGGTCAGCTGTGCCTACAAAAAAAAGAAGAAAAAAAACCACCATAAATGATAACTGAATGTTTATAATATAATCTAAATGAACGGATATTGCACTAAAACTATATCAAACCAGGTAACTGCAATGTTTGCTTTGGCGTAGTTCAGAATCTAAAAAATAAGTAATAGTAAAGATGGGGGCATGGAGAATTGACTCAGCGGTTAAGAGCATTGGTTGCTCTTATAGAAGACCCAACATTTGCATGCCAGCTAATAGCTAATTGTAAATCCAGTTCCAGCAGATCTGACGCCCTATTCTTGCTTTCATGAGCATTGATGCACTGGTGCACTTACATACATGCACATAAAATAAAAAATAAAAACAAACAAGCAAGCAAGCAAACAAACAAACAAATAAATAAATAAATAAATAAATTTTGGTCTTTTTGAGACAGGGTCTCCCTGTAGCCCCAGCTGTCCTGGAACTCACTATGTAGACCAGACTGGCCTTGAACTCAGAGAGATCCGCCTGCCTCTGTGTTCCAAATGCTGGGATTAAAGGCGTGTGCCACCAAAGATAGCATTCTACAACAGAGACAGAAGGCAAGCAATGACTATGTAACTTTACCTATCACTCTCATGTATGCTTAATATTTATTTGTATTTAAGCATTGTCTCATAATATGGCTAGAAATGAATGAAAAACAAGATTTAGGGGAGGAAAAGGAATGCTTGTTTGTAGAGTCTACTTTACAGGAAAATTTTGTATTTCAAGAGGCAAGACATTAATTACAGATGTAAAAATTCTGGAGTAACACTGATTTCAT
>NW_008348874.1:302939-307319 GCF_000622305.1 Nannospalax galili
TTTCTACAATGAAATTACCTGACAGTCAATTCCTTACAGGGTAATCACTTGGCCATCATTGCACTTTACATTCTACAATTTTCTTTGCCTAAAATGTGGGTTACATTTTTCTTCACTCATTAAGTCCATATTTTTTATTGTGAAACTATGGATATTTTGCATAATATCTCATGAATGTAACTCATAATTTTTATAACCATCATCACTATTTTTATAGTTCTCTGAAAATCATAAGCTGTCTCAATATATGGGCTCCGTAAATTCACTGAGGTTCCAGAATTCAACTCAGACTGCTTCTATGGCTCTCCTAAGGAAGAATACACTGTACTTCTAGATTCGGTGCTACTTTGCTTCTTGTTTTGCTGAAACAAATTTGTCAGGAAATTATGGAGATATGTTTTATGATTCAAAGTTGTTATGTAGTCATGTGCGAAAGTGTCCTTAATATTTGGTAATTGGGGTGAATATTGAATTCTAGTTTGAATACTGAGTGTCTTTCTATTGTGATTTTGAAGATTTTTTTTTTCTAGAATCCAATACTGTCATTTTTGCTTTTGAGAAATCTAAGCTTTTCCTACTAATATATTTGTTTTTCTTTTGTTATCTCTGGAAGCTTGTAGAATCATGTTTGCCTATAATATCCTAAATTTTCAGAGGTGTGTGTCCACTAGGCTAAGCACATAGCAGACGTTTTTACTCGTGAAAATTATATATTTCAAATAAATGATTTAAATTCTTTCCTTTTCCCTTTATTCCTTGTTTTTCATTGTAGAGACACTACGTCTGGGTGAATTCTGCAGCAACTTTTTTCCTTTTAATCATCCTTTCCTTTTGAGACAATTTTATTTCCTTTTTTGAAAATTTCTTCAGTCTCTCAAACTAAAGTTGATATTCTTAATATTGTTCTTTTCTTCCAGGAGAGTAATCCCCCCTTCCCTCCCTCTTTCTCTTTCTTTTTTTAAAAATATTTTATTTATTTATTATTTTTATTTTATGTGTATGTGTGTATTGCCTGCATGTAGGTGAGGGCACCCGTGTCGTGCAATGCCCACGGAGGACAGAAGAGGCTGTCGATCCCCTGGAACTGGAGTTATAGACCGTTGTTAGCTGCCACTGGGATTCGAACCCGGGTCTTCTGCAAGAACAGTGTTCTTAACCGCTGAGCCATCTCTGCTGCCCCCTTTCTCTTTCTTTATAACTCCTCTCACTGTAGCGTAGGTTCTCTTACCACTCAAAAGATATTCTACTGCCAAATCTAACATTTTATGTAATAATACATATGCATTAATTAGATGAATGTTAAATAAAAACAGGTGCGACTTTAACAACAAAAGTATGAGAAACTGCATTTCCTGATAATATAAAATTTTAGTAAAGACTTAAGAAATTATTAAATTTGAGGGGCTGGAGAGATAGCTCAGCAGTTAAGAGCACTGACTGCTCTTGCAGAGGACCCGGGTTCGATTCCCAGCACCCACATGGCGGCTACGAACGGTCCTTAACTCCAGTTCCAGAGGAATCCGACGCCCTCTTCTGACCTCCGCAGCACTGCAGGGCAGGGGTGTACGCACATACATGCATGCAATACAGTCATACACATTAAAAAAAAATAAAAAAAGAAATTGTTAAATTTGAATCTATAATGAGGTAATTCATGAATGAATTTTACTTTGTATTTCATGGCTGACCTTAAATCCCAACATAGAAAAGCCCAGGAGTATGAAACCAGATCAACCAAAAGCTGAGCCTATTCATGTGATCACATTATGACCTGCTAACAGTGAGGCTCCCTTATCACCAATACAATGCGGTCTCATTCATGAAATATATGAAAGATGGTCATATGATTTCCTTATTGAATCTGGCACCTGTTACATTTTTATTAAATGTACACATGTTCAGAAGTAGGTCTCTGTTCTGCTTTGCTTTTCTGTTGCTGTTATTAAACACTCTGATCAAAAGTACCTTAGGGAGGAAAGTGTTTATTTCAAGTTGCAGTACCAGATAACAGTTCATCCCTGAGAAAGAGCAAAGCAAGAACTTAAGGTAGGAGCTGGAGCAGAGACCATGGAGGAATGCTGGTTTGTTTAGCTTGCTTCCTTAGGAAGGCATCAGTCACATGGACTGCATCCTCCCACATCAATCAATGATTAAAATCATGCTCTACAGACCTGCCCAAAGGCCAAGCTGTTGGAAGATATTCCCCAACTGAGGTTCCTTCTTCCCAAGTGTGTCAAGTGGACGAAAAAGATTAGCAACACAGTTTCCAATTATAGAAAATATTTCTTAATATTAATGTACTGATTCACATCTCTCACAATCTTTTAAATGTGCCATAAATAGTTGTTAAACACATCAAATACTGTGCATTCCAGTTTCTGTTTGTAAACTAAGACTGATAAAATGAACTTTCACTTTCAACTTGATATGAGAACAGTTATAATAACTAAATGAAATAGAAAGTCACAAAACTGTATTTTTAAGAAACAGTTCTTCCTTTAGAAGGAATTTTAAAAATTATGATTATATCATGAAAAATTGGTTATATCATGTTTATGTGTATAAAGGACACTAAGAACATAAAAATGGAAAAATTGTTATTAACTTCTACATCATTCATTCTACAAGTTAGTTTGTATCTTATTAGTTACCCTAACTTAGAAATGATGCTATTTATTTTTCAATTAGCTGGGTTTTTTTTGTCCAAGACTAGCATATCTACAAGGAATCATAGAGTCAGCTATGCGAGCATATATTTTTAGGTGTCAACATAGCTAGTGTGAAAGTGAAATAATATATAACATTAGCATCCAGTCTAAAATATTATTTATTTTAATTTCTCCCAAAACTGAAAGGGGGAAAAGTAAATACCTTGTTTGACCTAATACTGTGTTGAAGCATGAGCTGATTTCAGCAAAAGTGGAGGAGAAGCTCTAGCAGATTCTGGATTTACCCCTAAAACAACCTGTAAAAGCACCCCAGCCCAAACTGGTATTCCTGTATTCATTCACTAAACATGTACACAACACCCACTCTGTGCTGGTGCTTCAGCAGAGGCTAAAGGTGCAAGAGTGGGTCAATGAGAAATGCAGATACTGGCTAAAGTCTTTGGAGGGAGAGGACCAACAAGAGATAAGGCAAGCATGCCTGTGTTTGAATGCATTTGTAATATGTTCTTACAGTTTATTTTTATTTTATGTGTAGCAGTGTCTTGTCTGCTCATCTGTATGTGCACCACATGCATGCCAGATGCAGGTAGAGGGCAGAGAGGGTGTTGGATTCCTTGAAAATGTGGTTACAGATGTTTGTGAGTTGCCATGGTGAGTGCTTGGATCCAAACTTTGGTCTTCTGCAAGAGCAGCAAGTACTCTTAGCCACTGAGGCATTTTCTCTCCAGTTCATGTTCTTATAGTTTTACACATCATTTTAGAAACCATAAAATGAAGTTATTGGGTCTGCATTGTTACTGAGGGCACTTGGTTCATAAACCCACAGCTTCTCAAAAGAAGTTTGAAAACAGAGCTAGAGAGATTAGCTGGCTAACAGCAAGAACACTGGCTGCTCTTGCAGAGGAGTCAGGTGCCTTTATGTTGGCTCCTTCAGCCAAGCATAAAATTTTCTCAAAATTTTTACACATTGAAATTGCAGTCCCTTATTTATAAATATATTATTATGAAATGATTTTCACTATGTAAAATTTATTAATCAAGTTCTATCTTCTGTACGTGGTCTACACTAATTGAAATGTATTGGTACTAGGATTTAATCCATAAATATGAATATTTATTATTAGTCCCCAATTAAATTATTGCTTATATAAGATTCTCGTAATGTTTCAAAACAAAAAAAAATCTTTATACTGAAATACATTTAAAGTAATGAAATGAGTATCCATTAGAAAGTTGGCAAGTTCCATTGGACTGATATTTCTGGGAAATAGAACACTAAAACATGTGCCACTCTGTAGTGGTCCGCCTTGCAGGCATGGAATATCTAGGCAAAAGGTCAAGCAAATACTAACTTTTTTTTTCAATAAAATATATTTTTTTTAAATTAGAAGAAGCATTTCATTACAACAGCATTAACTCATTCAATAAAATTTTTCTGAGCTACGGTACATCTCTTTCAAAATTGGCTGTACATTTTTAGGTTTACAGATGAATTATTATGCTTATATAATCTTTTACTCATTATAAACTCTGTAAGACATAAAATTAAATGAGCTTCCAACGTTTAAAAAGATCTCCATTTCATTGTCAAAACACACAGTTTCATACAGAAAAATTCATTCCAAGGCAATTGACATTGAGACGTTTTCACATGCATTTCCAATCTCTATATACATGACTATCACTGGTCACAGTCGCCCACCTTCTGAGC
>NW_008348874.1:307488-308018 GCF_000622305.1 Nannospalax galili
GGTAAACCTAGTCAGCCAGAGGTCCCTGTTCCAGGAGGATCAGCTGTTCCTCATCTATGGCAATCCATTGTCAGTATTTCTTTGGATAGAACTGGGGTCTGCTGTTCATTTTTCCTGTAGTGTGTTGGGTTACTATCTGGAAGAACCTTTATCCATCTTAGCCAACAACTCGACTGAAGGTATAGCCTGTCTGGCTATGCTGTTTGTCAAGTAGCTTTTAGTTATATATGTATGCGCTCTCAGGAAATTATATTGGCCCCTTTAATCTTTGGTTATACTTCCCTTTTGGGTGTTTAAAGACATACAATTGGACCAGATAAACTGATTTGTTTTCACTCTTGAGGTCGTTAGAGGATTTGTTCCTCAGGGGTCCCATGGGGTTGGGAGGAGCCCCTGGCTCCTTTCTTTTACCAGTTCCATCTATGTGAAGATAAGTCAAAGGTCCTGCTCGACCATTGTTGGCTTCTCTTGGAAGCATGGAGGAAATGATTCCTCCGTGTTGACCCTCCTCTTTATAGACTGGACACTGG
>NW_008348874.1:312249-312749 GCF_000622305.1 Nannospalax galili
CCCAGAAAGAGGCTGTCAGCCCCAGAAAGAGGCTAGCGGGTGTTGCAGGATCAGGGAAGTAAACAGAGGTGAGGGCGGGGCCAGGCCCAGAAGCAGTGCTCCTAGGGCCCAGGGAAGGCACTAAGTTGGTCTTGGTGAAAAAGATCAGGAAGCAGTATTGGTTCCCCAGGTGTCTGGAGACCCAAGACTAGGAATGGCACAGGGCCCAAATTAGTAGAGAGCAGCAGGGGAGATGGAAGGGTGAATGTGACTGGGGGAGTCAAGGCGCGGAGGGCTGCGCTATAGACTTACCTCAAAAGGCCTGAGGATAGGATTGTAGGCTAGGAGAGTTAGCCAGTGGTGCAGGTCACGGGAAGCAGAGAGAGGTGAGGGTGGGGCCAGGTCCAGAAGCGGTGCTCCTGGGGCCCAAGAAAGGCACTAAGTTGTTCTGGGTGAAAAGGATCAGGAAGCAGTATTGGTTCCCCAGGTGTCTGGGGCCCCAAGACTAGGAATGGTGCAGG
>NW_008348874.1:312815-319527 GCF_000622305.1 Nannospalax galili
ATGTGGCTTGGGGAGTCCAGGCACAGAGAGCTGCGCTATGCACTTACCGCAAGAGGCCTGAGGTTTGGAGTGCAGGCTAGGAGAGTTAGCCAGTGGTGCATGTCCAGGGACTCAGAGAGAGAGGTGAGGGCGGGGCCAGGACCAGAACCGGTGCTCCTGGGGCCCAAGAAAGGCACTAAGTTGTTCTGGGTGAAAAGGATCAGGAAGCAGTATTGGTTCCCCAGGTGTCTGGGGCCCTTAGACTAGGAATGGCGCAGGGCCCAAACTAGGAGTATAGAACGGTGGGAGGGATGGAAGGGTGAATGTGGCTTAGCGGGGAGTCAAAGGGAGGCCTGCGCTATAGACTTACCTCAAGAGGTCTGAGGATGGGAGTCAATACTAACTTTTAAATGTTTGTTTTGTTTTGTGTGTGTGTGTGTGTGTGTGTGTGTGTGTTTTTGACAGGTTCTCCCTAGACTTAGCCGGCCTGGAACTCAGTGTATAGACCAGGCTGGCCTTGATTTCATAGAGACTTGTCTGCCTCTGCCTCCCAAGGGCTGGGATTAAAGGGCGCATACCACCATGCCCACCTGTTTTTTTTTTTTCTGTTATTATAAAATTAAAGCCTGAATTTTCTTAAGTCCATGGTAACAAAATTTAGAAACCACAGCACATTATTGTTTTTATTAATAAAACTTTATTCTAACATATATAAAAACAATATTTTATCAATTAATTTTTGGTGGACATATACTATTGGGGTAGATCAAGAAATATGATAGGAAAACCAAAAACCTAAAAATCGTAGATAATTCCCCCAAGCATTTTGCTCATATGGTAAACATAAAGAGACACAATTATAATGCAAGGGGAAAGTGAGCTACTCCTCTGTGCTGGCTGTGATTCAGGCACTGTGTGAGGATCTCTCTGTTTCTCTGTCTCTCTCTCTCTATCTCTCTCTCTCTCTTTCTCTTTCTCATTTTTCTCTCCCTCCCTTCTTCCCTTTTCCATTTTCATCTCTGTCTTCATATCCATCTCGATATGTCCTCTTACTTTCCATGAGAAGCAGCATTTCATCTTACAGCAACACACTGAAAAAGGACTTCTCTTCTTGGTTGTTCTGTTTTTTTCTTTCATTTTCCTTGTTTTCTTTTCCTTTTCTTGCCCATCTCTTTATCTATTAAGGTTTGTTTCAGAGTATATAAATAATAATAATTTCAGAACCGAACAAATAAATAGCAAAGATGTTATTTTTAGGATAAATAGATGAGTGAGGAGAGTTGGAAAGAGGATGATAATGTGTGAGAATCGGGGCTCAGGCTGGATTTTTAAACTAGTCCTTGGAGCTGCAAGGTGAAACTGGCACAGGTGAACAGAAATGGTGTCACAGAGCAGCCTGCAGACAAGATCTTTCTGTGACCATAAGAGAGGAAGAAAAAAAAAGAGTACTTCATAATCATATTTGTGAGTAGATTAAGAAGAACCCTATTCAAATCTGAAAAGTGGCCAAGCATCATAGCCCATTCTGGATAATATTACTGACCTTTGTTTCTTTATCAATTGCAGCCCTATCCAATTTTTCTAATTCAATTTTTCAAAAACATTTATTAAGAGACTAAATGATAAAACTTCCTCTTCTTTCTGGATGAAGTCCTAAGTTGGGCACAATAGCTCAAAATGTGCAGTGTTAGCGCTCAGGAGGCTGAGTCAGGAGAATTATAAGTTTGAGGTCAGCCTAGGCTACATTGCCAAACCTTCTTCCAAATCACCTGGAGTAATACCACAAAACCTTTCTAACCCTCTTGTTCCTGTATCATTCATCCATGACACATACTAAAACAAGCTAATAAACTCAATTACGTTAATCTATAGATTGTTTTGTCTCATGAAAATTGATATAAACAGGAGGGAGAAACTAAGTGCATAGGAGAAGAAAATATCCTAAAAATGACCAAGTGAGCATGGCTCAAGTAGAAACACAGGCCTTGGAAAATGTTTACCATGAATTAGAAGTTGCAGTCTTTATTAGTTTTAACTGGTGTATCCAGGAATGGTGGCTTGTAATCCCAGTACTCAGTAGGCTGAGGCAGGAGGACCACAAGTTTGAGGATGGTTCTAACAAAACTAAATGCAAACACAGAGACAATAACAACAACAAACTTAGGAGCAGTAGCAGAAAAAGTTCTAAATTTGGAGTTATAAAACCTAGCACTTTCTTTGCTTTGTAGTTTACTAACTTTTTAACATTGAAGAAGTTAACACATTTATCTATATTGCAAGAAGAAAATGGAGACATCTTTTTGTTGGATCAAATAAGGAAGAAGCGAAAGTTGAAATATGTTAATTTTATTAAATTTATTATCAATTAATTAATTGCCATAATTTTTTATGATTAGGTTAATTATTGAACCAAATGGTTGATGTTTATAGCTATTATCATAGTTTTCTAAGTAATCTTGACTATGTGTCAACATTGGGTCCATCCAATGTCATACCTTGCCTTCCAAAAGAATGAATTTGTGCTCCAAAATTATTTACCACTTTAAAGCAAAATAATACATAAATATTGGATCATTAATTGAATTTATTTTTTAAAAAATATTTTATTCTTTTTATTTTTGTGTATGAGTGTATTGCCTGCATGTATGTAAGTGCACTTGTGTCATGCAATGCCCGTGAAGGTCAGAAAAGGGTGTCAGATTCCCTGGAACTGGAATAGTCATGTATGGTTGTTGATCACCATGTGGCTACTGGGACTCTAACCTGGGTCCCCTGCAAGAGCAAGCAGTGTCATTTTTTTAATTTTATTTTTTTATTATTCCAAAAACAGGCAATTTTTAACACACTTTTCCAGAAATAACATGAAGCAGATTATTAAAAATATTTATATATACAATGAAGTGTAAGGGGGGAAAATAAGAATAACAAATCAAAGACCAAAAGATTTGCCAACATGAGGCCAACTTTGGTGGAATACAGACAGAGCATAGGGTGGGAGGTTATTTACAGAAGAGTGGGCATCTCCTCAATTACGGCTGTGCTGGAAAGTCCACAATAAAATATAGATCCTGTGTCTTCCTGACAGCCACACAAAATGGAGATAGAGGTGCCTCATGCATTTTTAGCTCCCCCACATGCAGGTAAGGTCAACTGAATTGGTGGGAGGGGTAACTGACTCCTCCATCGACTCCTTGACAAATGTGGGAAGATGTGACTATAGCTTGCCAGCATAGTGGTCAGAGGACACTTCCAGTTCATACTTCACCTCTTTCTCTGGCTCTTACATTCTTTCTGCCAACCTCTTCCACAAAAGTTCCTGAGTCTTTGAGAGGGTGATAGGTGTGGGATGATCTTCCTCCCATTGTGTCAAGGCACTGAACTTTCAGGTCAATGCATCATCTGTTTCCCATGGGCTGTCGGCCCTATTCAGTGGGTTTCCATCTAATATAAAAACACAAAAAGCAAGAAGCAAGAACATCTAAATAGCAGCTGCTGTAATAACCTATGGGTGTAAACACAAATGCTTGGATGGTACTTTAGCAGTTGCATCACATCCATCTAACAAGACAATTGCAGTGGCTTCTCCAATGGGGCTAATATCCTCCCCTGCCACAGGGGGTTGTCCTGGTCTACAGTACCATCTATGTGTTCCACCATATCTAGGAGCAAGCCTGATATCCAATCGAAAATTTGCTGGTTGTACCTATACTAGGAATGTCACTGTTGCACCAGCTAGAACATCTTGTTTGACATGCTGATAGTACAGCACTCGGGTCCCTTGTTAAGAAGATAGAGGATGATCCCCCCCCCCTCCAGCTGTCTGCATATTGCCTTCTGGCACTAGGATAGCCAACCATCCAGAGGCAGGGAGTTTTCAGCTTAGTTCAAGCTTGATTTCTCCCTCTCCTGCAAGTACAGCATGTAGTGCTTCAGTAATAGGGTTTTACCGTCCACTTCCAGTGTGCAACCAACATTACTGGCAATGGCTTTTATTGATTTGGGGACCTCTAAGGCCCCTCTGGCCAACAGCTCATAATGGGGCAACCCACTGGGATTCTCATTGAATGACTGTTTGGCTGCTAGTAGGGCTTTCTTCCATTCCTGCGGGGTTCCTTCTTTGCTTAAGGCTTTTTTTTTTTTTTTTCTCACTGTGTATTGGAACAATTTTTTCCCCTTCTGTCCCATAGTTCTTTGTATAGGCCTCCTTCCCCCTTCCCCTTTAACTACACCCTTTTTGCATATTTATTCCTTAGTAAAACCTACTCATATTATTCTTCTCCCTTGGTTCCTTCTTTCCATCACCTCCCTGGTTCCCTTCCATATTTCTGGTTCCTGCAGTTGCATCAGGATATGCACTCACTGATAAGGATTTGGTGCTAGGATCCACAAATGAGAGAGAACACATGTCTTTTGGTTTTCTGAGTCTGTGTTACTTCACTTAGAATTACAATTTCTAGATCCAGCCATTTATCTGCAAATTTCATTATTTCATCTTTCTTAACTGCTGAGGAGAACTCCACTGTGTAAATGTAACACACTTTTGTTACCCACTTTCGAGATGCACTTAGGTTGCTTCCATCTCTTAGCTATTGTGAAAAGAGCAGCAACAAACATGGATGTACAAGTGTCTCTGCAATAGGATGAGCCCTTTGGGTATATGCCAAGGAGTGGTATAACTGGGTCATACGGTAGGCTCATTTTTAATTTTTTAAGAGTTCTCCACATTGTTTTCCATAGGGGTTGCATGAGTTTGTAATCCCACCAACACTGAAAGAGCATTCCCCTTTCTCCACATCCTCTCCAGCGTTTGGTGTCATTTGTTCTCTTGGTCTTAGCCAGTCTGACTAGGGTAAGATGAAATCTTAAAGTGGCTTTAATTTTCATTTCTGTAATTACTAACAATGTTGAACACCTTTTAATATGTTTCTTAGCCATCTTTATTCTTGCCTTTGAGAATTCTCTGTTCAGCTCTTTAGCCCATCTTTTAATTGGGTCATTTATTTTCTTGGTTCTTCGTTTTTTGAGTTCTTTATAGTATAGATGTTAAACCTCTGTCAGATGTGTTGATGGTGAGGTTTTTCTCACACTCTGTGGGTTTTTTCTTCACTTTCTTGTTTCTTTTGCTATACAGAAGTGCTTTAGGTTAATGAAGTCCATTTATTGATTGTAGACCTTAATTCCTGAGCAACTGGTGTTTGATTTAGAAAGTTCTTTCTTACACCTATATCTTGTATGTTATTGCCAATGTTATCTTCTAATAGTTTCAGAGTTCCAAGTTTCACACTGAGGTCTTTGATCCATTTGGAGTTGATTTTTGTGCAAGGTGAAAGATGAGGATTTAGTTTCATTCTTCTACAGGTAGAGATCCAGTTTTGCCATCACCATTTGCTGAAGATGCTGTTTCCTCCATGATGTGTTCTTGGCATCTTTGTCAAATATCAGGTGGCTGAATTGCATGTACTCAGGTTTGGGTCTTCAATGGTGTTCCATTGATCTATGGGTATATATATTTTTTTGCCAGTGTATGCTGTTTTTATGACTAGAGCTCCATAGTATACTTTGAGATCTGGTATAGTAATATCCCCAGTGTTGCTCTTTGTGCTCAGGTTTGCTTTTTTTTTTCTAATTGTGTGAAGTATGTCATGGGGATTTTTATTGGGATTGCACTGAATCTATTGCTTTTGGTAGGATGGTCATTTTCACAATATTAATTCTTCCAATACATCTTTGTGGGAAGTCCTTCCATCTTCTGGTGTCTTCCCCAATCTCTTTCTTTAAAGACTTAAATTTTCATTGTAGGGGTCTTTGATGTCTTTGTTCAGGTTTATTCCAAGATTTTTTTGTGGCTGTTGTAAATGGGAAGCTTTTCCTGTACTTGTTCTCCAATTGCTTGTTATCGCTGCATAGAAACAATACTGATCTTTGTAGATTAATTTTATGACCTATTACTTCACTGACAGTGCTGATCAACTCTCAGAGTTCTTTGATGGAACTTTTGGGATATCATAGTGTCTGCAAAAAGAGATAATTTGACCTCTTCTTTTCCAATTAATACTCCTTTAATTTCCTTCTCTTGTCTTACTGCTCTAACAAGAGTTTCAGGCACTATATTTAAAAGGAGTGGGAATAGTGGACATCCCTGTGTGCTTCCTGATTTTAATGGGAATGCTTCCAGTTTTTTTCCATTTGGAATGATGTGGGTTTGTTGTATATTTAATTATGTTGAGGTATGTTCCCTCCAGTCCAATTCCCTTTAGAACTTTGATCATGAATGCATGCTGAATTTTGTTGAAAGCCTTTTCCGAATCTATTGAGATGATGATGTGGTTTTTGTCTTTGACTCTATTTATATGATTGATGATGTGTATTGACTTGGGTATATTGAACCCTGCATCTCTGGAATAAAGCCTACTTGATCATCATGAATGATCTTTTTGATGTACATCTGTATGCGGTTTGCAAGTATTTTGTTGAGAATTTTTGCATCTATGTTCATTAAGGATATGGTTCTATAGTTTTCTTTTTTGGTTGTATCTTTACCTGGCTTTGGTATTAGAGTGATGCTGGCTTCATAGAAGGAATTCGGGAGTTCTCCCTCTGTTTCTATCATTTTGAACAATTTAGGTAGTATTTGTTGGAGGTCTTTAAATATCTGGGAGAATTCTGCTGTAAATCCATCTGTGCCTGGGCTTCTTTTAGTTGGGAGGTTTTGTGTTACTGTTCGATTTCCTTA
>NW_008348874.1:319560-334010 GCF_000622305.1 Nannospalax galili
ATTGCATTTAGTTTTCCCTGTTGCCAATACTCTATAACACTCAGTGTACCTTTGCAAAGGAGACCCCCAGAGCATGGTACATGGCTATCATCTCCCTTTACAGAGGCCAGTGCCACATTTTATTAACCTAACCAGTGAATTCAGAGTACGTTTAATTTCTACTTTTGTTGATTGGCTGCTTAAGCAACATGTTTTCTTCTCTCTCTCTCTCTCTCTCTCTCTCTCTCTCTCTCTCTTCCTTCCTTTCTTTCTTTCTTTCTTTCTTTCTTTCTTTCTTTTTTTCTTTCTTTCTTTCTTTCTGGATAACTGGGCTGAGGGTCTGTCAATCTTATGTATCTTTCCAAAGAACCAGCTCTTAGATTCATTAATTCTTTGTATTATTTGCTTCATTAATTTCTGCTTTGATTTTTGTTATTTCTTCTCTTCTGCTGGGTTTGGGTTTCATTTGTTCTTGTCTTTCCAGAGTCTTGAATTTCAATGTTAAGTCATTTGTATGTACTCTTTCTGATATATATTAATGTGGGCACTTAGAGCTATAAACTTCCCTCTTAGGACTGAGGTTGTGTTGTGTTGTATTGTCCTTGTTGCTGAATTCCATGAATACTTTTATTTCTTTCTTTCTTAATTTCTCCCTTGACCCACTCATCATTCTGGAGTGTGTTGTTTAATCTCCGTGACTTTGTGAGTTTGTGTAGTAACTATGGCTTCTTACAGTGTTTATTTAAAGCTTTATTGCATTATGTTCTGATAGAATGCATGAAATTATTCCATTTTTGTTTTATTTGTTGAGGTTTGTTTTGTGCCCCAGTATGTGTTCAATTTTTGAGAAAGTTCCATGGGGTGCTGAATGGAAAGTGTATTCTTTGGTGCTTGGGGGGAATATTAGAAAGATGTCTGTTAGGTCCATTTGATGTATGGTATCATTTAATTCAGATGTCTCTCTGTTTATTCTTTGTCTGTTTGACCTGTCTAATGGAGACCGTGGTGTACTGAAGTCCCCCACTATACTGAGTTGTGGTTAATCTGTTTCTTAAAGTCATGTAGTGTTGTTTTTATGTATTTGAGTGCACCAGAGTTTGGTGCATGTATGTTCATGGCTGTAATATCTTCTTGGTTAATTGTTCCTTTGGTCAAAATGAAATGACCCTCTTTATTTCTTCTTAGAATTGCAACCCCAGATTGTTTCTTAGTGCCATGTGCTTGAAATAGTCTTTCACCTTAAGGTAGTGCCTGTCCTTGAAGGTGAAATGGCTTTCTTGCAGAAAACAAAAAGATAGATTTTGTTTCTTATTCCATTCAACTAGCCTCTGTCTTTTGACTGGGGAGTTCAGTCCATCGATATTTTAAGTTATAACTGAAAGATATGTTTTGGTTGCCATCATTTTGACTACTGTTTGCATTCTTTGTCTAGTTTTGTTATTCCACAATCATACCTTCATTTAGTTTCATTCTGTTGCTCCTGGGGTATTGTTGTTCCTTTCTCCATTCTTTGTATTGCTTCAAATATTCTTCGAAGGGCAGATTTTATGGACATATATTCTTTCAGCCTACTTGTGTAGTGGAAGATTTTTCTTTCCCCTTCAACTATAATAGACATTTTTCCTGAGTAAAGTATTCTGGGTTGTCATCTATGGTCAGTTAGAACTGGAAATACCTTGGTCCAGGCTCTTCTGGCTTTCATAGTTTTCATTGATAAGTCAGCTGTAATTATGATGGGTTTTCCCTTATATGTGTTATTTTTCTTTTGCAGCTTTCAGCATTCTCTTTTTGTTCTGTACATTTACTGTTTTTACTATGATATGCTGTGAGGAGTTTCTCTTCTGGTCCTGTCTATTTGGTGTTCTATGTGCTTCTTGTATTTGTATAAGGATGTCTTTTCTTAATTTTGCAAAGTTGCCTTCTAAAATTCTGTTTAATAACTTGTCAAAACCGTTAACCTGAAATTCTTCTCCCTCCTCTATGATATGTAGATTTGGTCTTTTCATGGTGTCCCACATCTCCTGCATACTCAATTCCTGTGTTTTAAAAAAATATTTCATGATCTTTGCTTGATCAGTACAACTCTTCAACTTTATCCTCCAGTGTTGATATTGTGGTTTTCATTTCATTCATTCTAGCAGTGAGCTTTCTCCTGTTCTTTCAAATTGGCTTACTGAGGTTTTCACTTCCTTCTTTATTCAGTTTCAGTTTTCTTCATTCTTTCTGTCTCTTTTGTGGATTCATTCAGAAGTTCATCCCTATCTTCTTTTAGCTCTTTGATTTTTTTTGTTTTTGTGTTCCTTAAATCCATTGAATTCCTTGATCATGTTTATGATTTTTTTTTTAGTTCTGTGTCTTGGGTTATCTCTAGGGGTTCTCCTTGTAGAACTCTTCTACTGTACTGGCAGAGTCTGGTGGGAGCGTGCTGTTTTGGCTTTCCTTGTTATTTTTCTGTTGTGATTTTGGCATGTGGATTTCTTTTGTTTGTGATTCAAGCCTTCTTTTGTTGAGTTGAAGTCTGCTTCTGTTTGTATTGTTGGTGTGCCTTAGTTGTTTTCTTATTGGGTGTTTAAAGCTGCTTGGTCTAGGTTTCAGGTTCTCTCAGATTTATTTTGGAGGAACTGATAGCTTCAGACCAGCTGCTCAGGAGCTCCCACAGAGGCCCAAGTTGGACACAAGTCGGGTACACTTTGGCTTCCTTCTAACATTTAAACACCTACTAGCAGGTACTGAGAGCACATTTTGGGAAGTTTGCTAAGGGGAGGCCTGATTTTGGAACTCTCAGGCAGTCTACTGAGTTCTCAGCCTCTACACAAGGGGGAGGCCAGATCAGGCACTTTCAGGTCTTCTGCTAAGGTCTCTGCCCTACAGTAGTATAGTTCTACCCTGGGGCCATGGAAGGGGCATCATAACCCCAGTTAGGGAGTTGGGTATGGCAGGATTTGGGGAAGCTTTGCAAAAGCTCACCATCACCACCACATGGATCCAGGTGCTCTCAGGTGGTCTGGTGAGTTCTTGGCCCCTAGACCAGGTGGAGGCCAGATCTGAAACTCTCAGGCTGTCTGCCACAATCAGTGCTCTCTACCACTGAGCCATCTCTCCAACCCCATTAATTGAATTAAATTATTAAATTTCAAAATTACATTTATCTTAAATTACATTCATGGAGCATTTAGGAGAAAGAATACTATAACTTGGAAATGTGAATAACAGTTAAAATTGTACTTTGAAACAAAACATTTAGGGAGACAGTTCATTCTTGAAGTCACACATTGCTATAGTTTTAGCAGGCTTTAAGGACTCCAGGAATCTGAAGTTAGCCGCACTCTCTGGGGTGGTTATCCATTCATAGAAAATCTGGACATACGCAGTCACTGACTAATAAATAGGTCTTTATAGGGCCAAGTTTTGTTTCTCAGTGGACCAATAAATCATTTCTTGCAAAATTATGCAGGTTAGTGGTGACTTTACATTTTTCTTTTTTAGAATGCAACACAGATAAGTAATAATTCTATGAATAATCTCATAACAAGTTTTCGCACTCAGCAGCAAGAAATGATCTGAACTTTTTCAACAGCTGGCCATTCTCCTTGTAAGTTGCTGTCTGTGGCTTGTGGCTACTGGAGTTTTTGTGTCTTGTATGGGATATTCAAGAATATATCTTATTAAAATTACAATTAAATCATTATGTAAGCTGTTATCTTTTGTCGATTAATTTTAGTCTTCAGGTATAGACACGAAAATATTTAAACCAGAACATATTTTTCTTAGTTTCCAGTAGTGTTGAAGTTATTTAACAAGGTATCTGTTTGGAGAAAAAAAAAAGACATTCAATCAGTCATTAATTTCCATTCTGTTTATCTCCATAATAAATGTCTTTGCTGTGTGTATCTTAAGCTTAAAGCAACTTAATCTTTGCTTCAGAACTCTTAACAATTTACAATGTTAGGCTGCAATTTGATGGTTTTTTTTTTTTTAAATACTGAACCAAGCCTGGTGGCACACACCTTTAATCCCAGCATTCAGGAAGCACAGGCAGGCAGACGTCTGTGAGTTGAGGCCAGTATGGGCTATATAGCCAACTCTAGGCCATTTAGGGCTACATAATAAAACCTGTACTCAAAAGATATCAAAATGAAGTAAAAAGAAGACTGATCCTTTTATAAGTTCATTAAACAGAACATGAATCTCTTGATTCATATTTTACCTCACATGCTTGGATTTTTTTTTTTTTTTTGGTTTTCTGTTTGTTTCTGTTTCTGTTTTGTTTCGATTTGAATTGTTTCTCTTTTCTTTTCTTTTCTTTTCTTTTCTTTTCTTTTTTTTATTTGAGGCAGAGTTTCCCTGTAGCCCCAGCAAGCCTGCTATGTAAATCCGGCTGGCCTCTATCCAACTGATTCTGCCTCCCATGTGCTGGGATTAAAGTCATGTACCACCACACTTGACCCTTATTATATGCTTTTATTTTATCACTTTTAAAAGGATTTATTTCTTCTTATTATTATTAAATTATGTGTAGTGTGTATGTGTGTGTGTGTGTGTATATTATATGCATATGCATGTAGATGCCCATGGAGGACAGATGCCCTAGAAGCTGGAGTTGCATGTGATTGTGAGTCACCTGATATGAATGATGGGAATGGAACTTGGCTTCTTTGTAAGAACAGCATGTGCTCTTAACCACTGAGCCTTTGTCCAACTTCTGATATAAGTATTTAAAGCCAAACATTATAAGAAGAAACTATGTGATGCTGTGATAGCCTAGGTAAGTTTTATGATACTGTACAAAGATTTGCACACTGGAGTTTCACATAGGTGAAAATGTTTGGAGTATATTAAAATCTAGAAGCAGAAATTAGTTCATTCACCACTTGATTCTGATTTGAGAGGTAAAAATGTCTGTTGCTGGAAACTTTTCCCAGGGAAAGTTAAGTAACAGAGCGTACACAAGAAAACTCTGCAAATGATCCATGAAAGCTCCAACCTTCTATGCGCTGGGCCATCGAGCATCTAACCTTCCCCTGACTTCCAACCTACTGTCTCCTTGGAAGTGGATTCTTAAGAAACTGTTTCCACTATTGAAAAACAAAACAGAACAAAACACAACAAATACAACGGCCATAACATGCCCAGAAGTTAGTGTTCCAAACATTGCCCCAAGCTCTCGCACTATTTCCAGCACTTGTTTAACGTTTCCTGAGCTTTGGAAGGGGTTATATAGATAAAAAAAAAAAAAAAAAAAACTCACACAGAAAAATCTGATTATAGATTTTTATTTTATTATTTTCATTTTATGTGTATGTGTGTATTGCCTGCTTGTGTGTAAGTGCATCTGTGTCATGCAATGCCCGCGAAGGTAAGAAAACGTGTCAGATCCCAATTTGAACTCAGGTCTTCTGCAAGAACAACCTGTTCTTAACCACTGAACCGTCTCTCCAGCCCCGATTATAGATTTTTATATGGCTTTGACTATTTTCACCTGGTGTAGTAGATTTTATTGGAAATAATAGTAAAGAAGATTCAGGAAACTCACTGCATTTAGTTGATGCAACATATATATTAAGGCTATTAAAGAGTAAATAAAGAATAAATCATCTAGTGTACATGAATATAAGAGCTCGCAACAGAATAAAAATTTTCTGATTTACATTCTTGTTTACTTATATTTTAACTTTTTCAAACCATTTAAGATTGTGATGAGTTATAATGCACTGTAGGATATGTTTATCCCCAATGGAAAAGAAGTGAGGATCTTGCCTTTAAAAAGCTTACATTTAAGGAATAGTAATTGCATGTATGTGAATGGATTTGTATCTATTTTGGGAACTTTGATTGTATGAGGATCTCATGAAGAGGCTTGAGACATGTGGAGCACTGCAACTGGAGAGTAACAATTACTTCAAATTTGAAAGCTACAATTACAATTATAATTACAGTAAAAGTGTACTGTTACTTATTGCAACGCATATCTTATCTATAGTTCAAATTATGAACATTGCCATTTGTTTATATATGACAAATCCCTTACATGAAAAATAAAATTAATATTCAATATAATATAATGCTTTTAGGTTGTTAAAAATAGATTGATGTGTGTTCTAGAAAATCAGTAGATTTCAGAATCAGTACTAATCCCCTGTGTGACAGAAATACCTTAGAAAAAGACTCTTTGGAGAGGGGAGATTACAGTACAGATGAAAAAGCAAATGATTTACTCAAGAAAAATTAAGCTAATTTAAAAAAAAACAGATAAACATATTCAGAGTTGTGTTGATAAGGGTTTGGTATCTGAAATTTTGAACCTTGGGTAAATATTTGGTTTCAATTATACGTTTTGGACTCTGGAGTTATATAACTTACAGACAAAAGTAAGATTGAGAATTAAGTGAAATATCTACCATTCGAATGATAATGAAACAAGTTGCCATGCCTTCAGGCAGTGAAGGTATACAACAGGGTGTGCTATTTGTAAAGAGAGGACTAGGTTGTGATTTTTTCATAGGGTCTCAACCCCCCTCCCTCCTAAACAATTTTTAAATTTGAACTTCGAGCACATTTTAATAAGTTTCCCTGTAGCTTGATATGTAGCCCAGGCTGATCTTAAATTTGCAATACTCCTGCATCAGCCTCTCATGGGATCCTTTATTCAACTAATATTTATTAGGTGATTTTCATGAATAAGTATTGTTTGTAGTAGCTATTATCTGTACATTGGTAATAAAATCATTTATTTTCTATCCTACTTTTCACTTATTTTTGTATACTAATGAAAGATATTACTTAAATATAGTATTAATGAACTATTTCTTAAGTGAAGGACAAACATTTAATAGAACAAACATTAATAGAACAAACATTTACAAAAGATACATAGTAATGTTTAGGAGACAGAAGCCTGGCACTAACCATTTGTCATTATTCAATTCCTTTTCTCAATTCAGGGAAAATCATATTTGCTGCCTCTCTAGAGTAAATGAAGTAAATGAGATTACCTTGTTTGATATTTGCGGGCATCATTAGGAGTTGAAGCCCATATTGATTCAAATCTTCTATTACTCTGTTGAATACGTCTTTTAGAATTTGTTGCTGTAGTTCTGATTCAAAGCAGGAGGATATAGGAATGTTCATCACTAGATAAATTTTCAATGTAGTTTTATTTTGTGGGGTATACTTCATACAAAATTTTATTAAGCTCTTTGAAAATTTGTCTTTTTGTACATTAAATGCCCTGGACTTCAAACAGTGGATGGTGTATACAATATGAATTAAACTTATCTGCATTATGAAGGTGCACCCTTTAGACTGGATTCTAAGAAGCTCGTATCTCAGTCTTTATATCCAGGACAATGCTGTATGCTTTGGCTTAAATTTCAATTACAAAATTTATTGTTAAAGAATATCTGAATAATGGTTGTTTCATTGACAATGCTGAATGCTGTGGTGCGGAATGGAGAAAAAGTGTTTTTGAATTCAGAGTGGGTACATATTATCCAGTATAGAATTACTTACCTGGAACAGGGTTACTTGTGTAAATATATGGCTATTTCTAGAGCAAAGTAAAGCTACAACCTATAGAATGAAAAAAAATAAGTTTTACAGATGTTTAGTATTTAGAATATACAAAGAACTCATAAACATAACCAACAATAAAACAAGCAATGCAACTAAAAAGTGTGGCAGGAATGAAACTGATAGTTTAGCACCTTATTTCTCAAATAATGAAATGAAAATGGCTGAGAATTAAAAAAAAAAAGTACAGCATCCTTATCTGAGAAATGTAAATCAAAGTACTCTGAGATTTAACTGCTTTGAGATTTCGTATTACCCTCATCAGAATTGCTGGGATTTAAAAAAAAAAAAAAAAGACAAATGATAATGACTTGGATGTGGGTAAAGGGAAACTCTTGTCACTGCTGGTAGGAGTGCAGACTGCTGCAGCCACTATGGAAATTAGCGTGAAAGTTCCTTGAAAAACTAGAAATAGATCTCCCATAAGATCCAGCCAGAGTACTCTTGCGCTTATACCCAAAGGACTCTATATTGTAATGTAAAGATACTCGTTTATCCACGTTCACTGTTTATTCATTTGTATTCACAATAACTAGGAAATAGAAAAACCTAAATGTCTATCAATTGAAGAATGAATAATGAGTCTACAGTACCTTTGAGTAATAAATTCTTAGTCAGCTGTTAAGAGAAATGAAATTTTAAAATGTGCATGTAAATAGATGGAGCTGGAAACAATCGTCCTGAGTGAGGTAACCAAGATCCAGAAAAACAAACGTTGCATATTTTCTCTCATATGTGAATGCTAGCTTTGAATCACTAGAAATGTGTTTCATTTGGAAACCCCACAGATGTCAAGAAACTAGTAAAAGGCCATGGAGGGAAGGGTTTCAAGGGAGATGGAACTACATGATATAAAGGGAGAGAGGGAATAATGGAATAGGGAGTGTTCAAAGGGGAGGTGTTGGAAGGGCAGGGTAGACCAGGAAGTATGGGGAGGGAGGACTAACACTAGGTGTCCTCCTCTTTGTTATTCTCAAGAACTTGACAACAAGAGGTTATTGCTGAACACAGTGCATACTTAAGTCCTAGGACACTGGAGAAATCAAGCAGGTCCTGACCTCAAATCTTCATCTCTATGGGCTAGCTTTCACAGTGCTGGAAAGTGCTGTAAATGCTGCTAGAAGGGAAAAGCAATCATCAGTCTTATCCAGCTGTGGCTCCAAGCTACAGTAAAGACTGGTCTGGCAATATAGGCCCACTGTCATAACGGTGTTATGTAATGGAAGTAAACAAAGCAAGAAATATTCAGGAGTTTATTCTGTTGACAGTAATTGTAAAACACCTTGGAGATAGTGTCTTGTAACAGTTTTTTAATCTTTCAACTTCATCCTATATTCATTGAGAATTCATTAAGAATTTGAAAAACCAATAAATAGAAAAAGCTCACTGTCAAATGAAGGTACATATCTGTAAATAAAGGAAAGCTGTGGTTGCCACTAGAGACAAATCACTTAGTACGTTAACCATCTTACATTATTATATGCTTGACACTCATTGTCTTAAAGTCTTCAGCATGCTTTACTAGTCTGGAGAGAACTAGATCTTTGACTTCATTTGGTAGAAAGGTAGCTAAAGGAAAAATCTAGTTTCCCTCTTCACTCTGAGATGAGACAGGCTTTGGGAGATTTTATACCTCATCAGGGAAAGATTTTATGCCTCATCATTTATGAAAGAATCTTACTTAAAGAAGAAGAGTAAAAATATTTCATTAATTGAAAGGAAAACAATCTTCTGAAGTCAGTTTAGAAATAATCTCTATTGTGGTCTATCTACAGTTAGGTAGAAGGGAGTTATGCTGGTGTACTTTCACCCAGAAAAATGTCGCCACATTTATTTACTGCATGCTTCACAAAGCTGGAAGGAAGAACTTTGAATGCTTTTGCTATAAAGGGATGCACGTTTGGGGATACGTATTTAATCTAACTTAAACATAATCGCTGTATGTATCACAAGTATGCAACTGAAGCAGCACATGAAGAATACAAAGTTTGGTTTCATGAATTATCTAAAATCAAATACGATTTAGATTGGAAACATGATTTTTTGTTTACTTGCCCTATAAAAGTATTAGAAACATGGTCCTGTGTTTCTACAGTTCCTTAGTCTTCCCCACCTTCCCCCTCTGGTGAGGCTGAATTTCACCGCTGACTTCACTTGGAACACTGGAAGCATCTATAACAACTTTGTAATTCCTGTGTGAAACCTATGTTCTGGTACTTGATATGTATTGGCAATCACTTTACAATCTTCACTTTTAAAAACATTTTTAGATAGTCTTTCCATTTAGAAGCCAGGAATTTGTATAAAACCACAAAGGTTATGTTGTGTTTGAACTAAACGCTGTTGGTTTGTGGAATTTCCTTTAACTGGAAACACATACAAGTTCTGTGGTTTAGGTGTTTTCAGTTTTATACTGTCGTGCTTATTTTCATTTTAAAAGGTGGGGAATTTACCATTAACTTTCATGTTTTATAAAGCGCTAACATTTTCCTTTCTTCATTCTTTTTAAAAATATTTTTCAGTTGAGAGAGACAAGGACTTTTCTCACCAGCGAAGGCATTACAAAGAGTTTCGGTTTGATCTGACCCAGATTCCACACGGAGAAGCAGTGACAGCAGCTGAATTCCGGATATACAAGGACAAGACCAACCAGAGATTTGAAAATGAAACAATTAAGATTAGCATATATCAGATCATGAAGGAATACACAAATAGGTACCAACTTTATGTCAACTTCCTATTCTAGCAAACAAATACTAAATTTTACTTGAAAGTCATTGATTAGCTGTGTGATTTAAAACATGTTTTCTTTGAATGAAGTGAGATTAAAGGCCAGGTAGACACCCACTGAAAAGTAAGACTAGGGAGCTGGAGAAATGATTCAGTGGTTAAGAGCACTTGCTGCTATTTTGAGGATCAATACTCAGTTCCTGCATCCATGGCAAGTGGCTCACAACCACCTGCTACTCTAGCTCCAGGGGCTCTGACCTCTGCTGCTGTTCTCCTTGGACACTTGTATTCAAGTGCACATACATATACACAGATATACACATATACACATAAAAAATTAAATCTGAAAAATAAAAGTAATTGGTTAGAAAAATTCTTTCTACATTTCAATCTACAGAGTTTTCTACTATTGACATCAATTTATATATCAAATGACTTCCTGCTACTCCCTATGTTCTTTCTTGGCCTTCTGTTTCATGTTCCAAGTTGTCTTTTAACCTAAAAAACTTCAATTTTAGTCTGCCTACATGAAATTATTGTCCACGATTATTTAAACAACTTCGCATTCTGTAAGTTAGAGGCGAAAAAGCACTGCTAAGGGTAAATTTTATGTGCATGGTTTATATATATATGTTGTTTTTGAATAAAGAGGGTTCTAGTCACAATTGTTTCTGACAGATAACCAGTATGTTTCCTCTCCTAAGATACAGGCATTGAAAAATGTATGAAAACCAATAGACTAAGACATTAATTCCATGAAAAACTCACTGATAAGGGATAGATGCAAATAAATGAAGGGACCTTAGGATCTGACATTTAACCTAGCACAGAAATCATGGGAAACACGTTTAACAGGTGATTAATTCTGTTTGTTAGAGAGTTGATATGTGAATAGCTGCCCATCTTCTAGTAGCTTCCACTAATGGATCCAGACCTTTTTTTATTAATATTTTCACATTTAAAATTTCATTTTATTCTAACTGTATTTTTTTCTATAATGTACTCCATAAGGAAGGAAGGCTATTACTGTATACCATTTCTTTTAACCCTCAACATTACACTACCCATTTGGTGGATCTGAATTAATATTTTGATATCACTGTTGTTCATGGTTGAAATACATTAACATTCCTAAAATGTTTGAATTACGTTTACTTTTTAAATTTTTATTCTTTTATTTTATGTGTGTGAGTGGTATGCCTGCATGTAGGTAAGTCCACCCCTGTCGTGCAATGCCTGCAGAGGACAGAAGAGGCTGTCAGATCCCCTAGAACTGGACTTACGGAGAGTTTTTAGCTGCCATGTGGGTGCTGGGATTTGAAACCGAGTCTTCTGCAAGAACATTCAATATTCTTAACCGCTGAGCCATCTATACAGCCCCAGGAATTATGTTTACTTTTAGTCATCCACCTGTATTTTAATGCACATTTAAGTTGCCCTTGGTTAATTAACATCTCAAGTATTTTTTAGAATAATCCTTGATATACCTGGTCTTACTCATCTGGAGTATTTTGATTGAATCTAGATACAGAGTTCTACACTGACCAAAATAAAATGACAACTTTTATTCAGGTTCTCTTACAGTTTGGATGTTGAATGTATCTCAAAGGTCCATGTGTATTTAAGGTGTGATCCCCAGAGTGGAACTGTGGAGAGGTGCTCTAGACCTTTAAGAAGTGAGGTAGGACTTTATGACTACAAAGAGTATTGGGAACGGTTGCCCCATGTTTGTCCATGCTTTGCCTCCTGACTGATGAGAAGAGTGTTTTGTTCTGCCATAGGCTGTACTCCATTGCAATAATAAGAAGCTGACTAATACAAGTCCATTGCTCCATGTGCTCAGGATAATTTTGAATGCTAACCCTTATAGATCTGTTTTAACTTTCCCCAAACTATCAAATGCATCTCTTTACCTATACACACACACACACACACACACACACACACACACACACACACACACACACAAGATAGCATAGATGATAGATAGATGATAAAAGATAGGTCGATAGATAAATGATAGATGATTGATAGATAGAACATAGATAGATAATAGATAGATGATGATAGATAGCAGATAGATAGATGATAGATAGATAGATCGATAGATAAATAGATAGATGATAGATGCATAGATACATAGATGAGGGCATCCCTGACAGTTATTTTAATAATCACCTACTCTGTGTTCTTTTATTAGTGTATACGATCATAAATCAAAGAAGATTATATTAAATTATGTGACTCTATGCTGACAATTTATTAACAGCTCTGGTATTTGCACTTGGAAAAGCCTGCAGCTTATCAAACTCACCATGTAGCCGTGTTTGCCCTAGACTTCCAGATGACCCTCTTGCCTAAGACTTCTGAGTTCTGGGGTCATAGACATGAGACAATATAATGGCTTACCTATTTTCTAAGTCTATTAAGACATTGCTGGAAATCAGAAAAAAAAATGCTTAATGGAAGAATACACTGCTAATAATGTATGAACCCATGCTGATTTGTGTTCATTTGGTTACATTTTTGTTTTTTGTTTTGTTTGTCTTTGAGAAAGAGTGTCATGAGGCCCAGGCTAGCCTGACTGTGTACCTGAAGTGGGCTTGAACTTCAGATCTTCTGTCCCAACATTCTATAGTTAAATGTTATTTTAAGAAAAAAAAGTTAACATTAGAAATGCCAGATAACTTAAATATGTTTATTTGATCATTATACAATATACATGTACCTCACACTTTACACCATAAAAATGTGCAATTATTTTCTGCTAAATAAAAAATAACAATTTTTAAATTGATAGTAAAAAAGAGAATAGTAATGTATAGTGACAAGAGTATAGACTTTAAAAATAGAAAATTGCTTCATCTTTGGAATCTCAGGATATAACTTAAATAATTAAAACAATAAAGTATTTCAAAGTGAAGACATTTATTTATTTATTTATTTATTTATTTATTTATTTATTTATTTATTTTTATTTTTGAGACAGGATCTCCTTGTAGCCCCTCCTGTCCTGAAACTCATTATGTAGGCAGGCCAGGCTGGCCTCGAACACCTCACAAAGATCCGCCTGCCTATGCTTCCCAAGTGCTGGGATTAAAGGCATGCACTACCATGCCCGGCGAAGACAGTTATTTTGAATGTGTTAGGAAAACTAATGCTTTTCCAAGTGCAAGTATCAGATTTCATAATAAATTAAGTCTCATCATTTAATACAATCTTCTTTTGTTTATGAACTCACAGAGACTCACGTCTCTGCCTTTTGAGTGCTGAGTTTAAAGGCATGTGCTATTTTGTTTTGCCATGAGCATTTTTTTTTTTTTTTGGTCTTTTTGAGACAGGGTTTTTCTGTAACCCTAACTGGCCTAGAATTTGTTATGTTGACCAGGCTGGCCTCAAACTCACAGAGATTGCCTGCCTCTGCCTTCTGAGTGCTGGGATTAAAGGCATGGCCTCCACTCTCAGCTGCATGAGTGTGATTTTTATCAGAAATGATTATAGCTAAGATTGTAGCTGAGAAGGAGGACTGGAGGACAGAGGGAGGGAGGAAGAGCGAGAGAGGAGAGAGAACTTTGTGTTACATATATGCAACTATTAATGTTCCCAGCTTTTCCCAGGTAAAAGGAACATTTAAATATTAGGATTCAAAAATAAGTTTTTCTTATGTGCTGTAATAAATATTTTCTCTTTATTTCTTCTAAAATTCAAATATATCTTTAGAAGTATTAACTATATTTATGCATACATGTATGTATATGTTATTCTTTAAAGAACTAAAAATGAAGTAGGAAAAGAAATAACTTGAATTTTCAAAACAAATCTCATTTATCAAAACTTTCATCATCCAAGATAGATTTTTTTTTATGTGGTATTTTCAACAAAACTCGGGACAGTTAAAGTTCTTATGGATTATATTTTAAAGTAGTGCCTTCAACAGTACATACTTATAACGTATGAGAAACACACCTCCCCAAAGGGGAGTTTGGTTGGGTTCCTTGCTATACTTTACCCTGATGTTTTTGGATGGTTTCTATTCAAGGCATCATCTGACCTATTAACCAGTGTGTCTGTGAATTATCTGACAGTGTTATGTAATCAAATTTCAAAGCTGAACAATCCATGATGTCATTTCTTTCCCTACTTATTTCTTCTAGCAAGATTTACAACTCTTT
>NW_008348874.1:334693-342135 GCF_000622305.1 Nannospalax galili
ATATATTTTACCTTCAATCTCTTACATATCCCATTTATGGTTACACACAGTTAAATGTGTGAAATTTAAAGGAGGGTTCTGATACACATCCAAATTTTATTTTTCTTGATTAAAAAGGCAACACAGTTTCTATCATTTCACTTATTTAATCTTTTTATGTAAAACCAACAGCCCCAAATTCCATATAGAATGCACTGCTCTTCATTCACACTTCATATATAGGCATTATTGAGAAATGAGGTTTACGTGATTAAACTTTCCAGGTCATTCAACTGGGCTCCACATTCATGCTTTTGTTGAGCAAGCACAGAGGACCTTGGGCAGAGTAAATTAGACCTCAAAATCTTATAACCAGAGGGGCAGGGGTTGTGGTGGGCCTGCCTCGCACAGACTTTAATAACAATAATACAATGCGCTAAGAACTATGATGTAAGTATGCACTAAGTGATGTGGAAATATGAATGAAGGAAATTAATTCTTTATGTGGTTGAGTGAGAGACCTCAAGGGAGGGCTGTAATAGCTTGCCTTAAAGTTTTGCCTTTCAAGAATAGTAGGAACTTTCTATGGGCTACAGACAAAGGCGGGGGATGGGGATTCTTAATGTTAAATAAATATATAACAAATTAAACAATACTGTACAAATAAAATGATCAACAGCAGGATAGTAATGTTTGTGCATTTACTAACCACTTAACCATGTATCTAGTGCTGTGCTAACGTACTACATTTAAATTAAACTTTCACAAATAGATATTTATATATTCCTCAATGAAAATGAGCTTTGTAAGAGTCAACAGTTTTCTAATGCTCTACCATGAATACACATTTCTGTACTCCATTGTAGAAACAACTTAAGCTTGACTACTCAATATCATTAGTCACCTTTACTCCTTGGACATATTTAGTTAACCTGTCACTATCAGCTTTATATTTACACCATCTCGCCCTTCTTGCTCCTCTAAAATTTGCAGATTTTTTTGTGGACATTCTTCCAGATGTATGCTGACAATTTATACCCAAGAAAATTTCCTGGTCTCTTGAGAGCAGCATGAAACTCAGATCATAGTATGTTGACTCTAATAGCACTGAAACACAGCTTACATTTCTTGGGCGTACTGTGATAGGTGTACAATTCTATCAGTAGTTCTCAAGCGGATCCCCATGAAACCCAGAGAACATTTATTAGTATTCGAAGGTATTTTGGATTGTCACATTGGTTGGAATGGGGTGGGATGTGTGTGTATACTACTGGCATCTAATGTGTGGATATGCTGAAGTTGTATAATGGATCTTGATAGGATCCTAATAGGAAATGTTCAGGGTGTCTCCACAACCAACAAATGGCCAGAACCCAAATAACTCATATTCCCACAGTGGAGAAGTCCTGTTCTATTAGATTTAAACTCAAAATTTAAAAAAGAGGAATAATTTGTTTCATAAAACTAAATATCTGTTGATTTTTTTTGATTGTTTCACAGTTTGATCATAAGATGCAAAGTACAAAGAAGCTCTTGTCACACTGGGTATATTGCTCGTCTATTGGGGTGTACAAAAATAATTGGAATATGTATCCAATAAATTTATTTCCTGTTTATTATTGAATGAAATGCAATGAACTTCTGCATGTCTATTTGGTGGGGCATGTTTAGATTCCTCTGTAGAGTGAAATATGGAAAGATGTAATACTTGAAAATTTGCTAAGTATTAAAAATGTGTTGATAACTTAAAATTTTCTGCAATGAAAAAACGATTTTCTCAATAAGGATTCAGCTCTTTTTGTTTGTACTATACTTTTCATTTAATTTCAGCTAATATTACTAGCTGAAAAAGTTCTTATCTGAACTTTTGAAATACAACATAGAATCAGGTGTTCTGGAAAACAGATACTCATGAAGATTATAGAATTTTGTTTATTATATTTCATGTGTATGAGTTTATTGCCTGCATGTATGTAAGCACATCCATGTCATGCAATGCCTGTAGAGGTCAGAGAGGGAACTGGATTTCTTGGAACTGGAGTTACAGATGGTAGCCATCATCTGGGTCCTGGGAAGCAAACCCGGGTCCTCTGCAAAAGCAGGCAGTGCTCTTAACCACTGAGCCAGCTCTCCAGTCCCAGATTTACAGAATTTTAAAATTCCATATTAGTTTCATTGTGAAAGAGAATCACCTGAAAACATCAATCTGGATAATTTCTCATTCTAATACTCTTAAAATTAACTCCAGAAATTTAATTTTTTCTTAGTCATATGTAATCAGAGGAATCATCCTCATTGTTCACTATTACTGATTATAGAAAAATATTACTTCCTTGTGCCTTTTAAATTAGGGGTTAAAGTCCATTATGGATTATGAATCAATATATTTTTCTAAAGTTTAGAGAAATGAATGAATTTACACATCTGAAACTTGTAAATACACATTTTAAATTAATTTTTCCAACAGTAATTTGTATAAATAATTTTAGGTCCTCTTCTATCAAACAACATTATACAATTTATTTACTGTGTACTTACATATAAATTTTGTTTTGGTAATAAAATAACAATGATAATAATATTCATGCTCCTTTTATTAGTGAACCATTTTGTCACATCAATAAACTTATGAGATAGAATTATTTTAAAATTCACTTCAATAAAAACTGGAGAGATGGCTCAGCAGTTAAGAGCACTGTCAGCTCTTGCAGAGGACCAAGGTTCTGTTCCCAGGACTTACATAGTGACTAACAACCATCCTTAACACTATTTCTGGGGATCCAATGCCCTCTTCTGGCCACTGTGGACATTGCATGAACAGGTGCACTTACATAAATGCAGACAAACACTCACACAATATAAATTAAAATAAATAAATAATAAATAAATGAATAAATCAAGAAATTTAGAAAAGTTACCTCAAATGATATATTGAAGCTTTTGAATACTAAGCAAAGCCTAAGTAGGGGAAAAATTTTGATGGGAAATATAAATTGGATATGTGTGTTAATATTATTTAAAAGCAAACAGGAAAAGTTATTAGCCACAGTTTATCATATACCCTTCATAAAACAGTACTACAAGAAATAAATGGGGATCCTGTCTACTGCATCTATGGCAAGGACAAAAGAGTGCACAAATAAAAGCAGTATAAATGTTATCATGATTTTTATATTCTTACCAAAATAAATGTGTTAGTATATTAGTAATCTACTGCCTCTTGCTAAGTGATTTAATTCATAAAGCAGTTTGTATTTGAACTTTATGGAGAAATGATTAAATATATATAGTCACTTTAGAAGATATTCAGTACTGCATGAAAAGTTATTTAAAATGATGTCTTTGAATATGAATTAAAATGCATCTTATGAGCAACATTATATAATTTTATTAATGAATAGCTCTCCACTTGATTTTGATTTTTTTGACACTTAAACCCCTCCAAATACTTGCTAATTTCCCTTTTTAATGTTTTCATTTTCTCATTCACCCCCCAATCAACTGCAATTGGCTTTCCGTGGCTTCAGTCAGCCAACCATCCGTTGACAGCGTTGTGCCATATTCTCCTCAGAACTCTACATTAGGGACTACTTTCTATTTCATACAGAAATCTTCCAGTTAAGGGAGTCTATTTCCTAAAGCTGCCATAACAAACTACTAAATACATATGAGCCAAAAATTTATTCTCTTTCAGTCAGGATGCTGGCAGGGCCATGAACTCTTGCAAAACTTTGAGGGCTGTCCTTTGCTTTTCCTAGAGTTTGGAAGACCACAGCATTGCTGAAATGTGAGGGCATAATTCCGTACTCTTTTTCCCATCATTACATAGCTAACTTAGTTCATGTCTTTGGCTCTCTTTCCCTCCTTTTCTAATAAAAGGAGCTTAGAAGGATAACAGTTTTATTAGATTAGGGCTCACTTAATTTTACTTTGATTTCAAAATATCTATATCCAAACACAAATACAGTCACAAGTACCAAGGACCAAGATTTTCAATATTTTTCAAATTTGTGTTGATTCTTTAAGAGTTTCATACAATGTATTTTTTATCATATTATAACCCCACCCCATATCTCCACTCTCATCTTACTAACCTCCAGCCTTCAGGCCATGTATTATGTTTCTTAAGTTGTATAGAGTATAATTTGTGTTCCCCAATGCTCTTGGACGTGGCTCTAGCCTGGTCAACCTACCTAGCAACATACACTTAAACAAAACTAACTCTCTCCCAGCAGCTATTAATTGCCAATAGATCCTCAATTGACTTGGCTCTTCTTGCTCATCTCTGCCATCCATGCTGGGGGTTTGCCTGACTTGTACATATGTGTGATGTAACAAGCACTACGGATTGATATCTATAATTTCCCTCTTGAGTCTGGAAAACAGCTTCCTTGTATTCATCCACTACCACTGGCTCTAACAATCGTTCCACCCCATCTTCTGCAATGATCTATGATCCCTGGAAACAGAGGGTGTGAGATAGGTGGCTCATCCATTTATGGATGATCTCTCCAGTCTCTTATTCTCTGCATGTTGACCAGTTGTGGGTCTATGTGTTACTTGCCAACTGAGATGAAAAGCAGCCTTCCTGGTGAGAGCTGAGAGATGCACTAATCTATGAGTATTGCAATAATTATTGGGAGTCAGTTTAATACTATGTCCATTTAGCAGGATAATTGTAGGAGGATCTCCCCTAAGGCCTGTAATCTGTCTAACCACAGGTTCTTGGCCCTGAAAACAGTGCCAGGTAGGGATTCCATCTTGTGAAGTGGGCCTTAATTCCAATCAGAAAGTGGTTAGTTACTCTCATAACATTTATGCCATTGTTATACTAATAGTCAATCTTGTCAGACCAGTTGTTATGGTAGCTCACAGAGTTCACATCTAGGTAAGGTTAATGATTACTTTTCTCTTCTGGTAGCATGCATAGCACCTTCCAACACTGCTAGAAAACAACTAGCAGTAATGAAGCTTGAAAGTCAGTATCAGTTTGATTTCTCCAGGTTTGTTCACAACTTGTGTGTGTAGTGTCATAGGTGATAGGTTTTACAATTAAGTTGTGGTGGAAAAGAAAGAACAATGGCAATAGCTAGAATTGTTTGAGGGTTTATGGGACAGCCCTGACCAACAAGACCAAAAGAAGGGTCCATTCCTGATTCTGGTAGGGGGATTGTTTGCCATTATAGGATAGCTCCATTTAAGGTCTTTTTATATGGTCTATGTACATATTGTAAGAAGCTTCTAAAATAACAAGCTTCCATTAACTTTTTCAAAAGGCCTCTAGTGTTGGTTATCTCTCCTCATAATCCTTTCTCTTCCCTGCCCTCCCATTCTCCACACAATTTAACCCTTCCTATTCCATTACTCTCCTTTCTCCCTTTTATATTAGTAATTCTATCTCCCCTTCCATAAGCCCTTCATGGCCTCTTACTAATTTCCTAATTTAAATGGATTTTTTATTTTAAACACATATACCTAAACATTCAAATCTAGCATTCATTTATGAGCTTGAACATGCAATATTCATGTTTCTGGCCTGGGTCATCTCAGGATGATTGTTTCCCATTCCACTTGCTTACCTGCAAATTTCATAATTTTATTTTTCTGATCAGGTGGATAATATCCCATTGTGTAAATGTACCATATTTAAACCATTCATTAGTTGATGAGCATTTAGGTTGTTTTCATTTCGTGACTGTTGTTAATAGAGCAGCAATGAACATGGTGAACATGGGTGAGCAGATATCTTTATACTAGGATATCGAGTTCTTTGGGTGTATGTACAAAGTGATGTGGCTGAGTTGGTGGGCTGCAGGTACAGCGACAGACTCTGTCATAGAAAATTAGGCTGGGAATCTTTGGGGGAAGGTGTGTGGTAGCAACGTCTGGCCCCCAAATGCTGATGTACACACATGCATGCTCATGTGCATATTCACATGCACACCCACTCACACATATACTACATACACAAAGTTTTCTCTGTTTTTTTTTTTTCAAGTGCTTCAGGGGGTGGTGCTGTGAGGTTTGTAGAGTCGACTGGGACAAACTTTTCATATTTCAAAAGGAGCAGACTTGAAAATCGGGTAATATTGAGAAATTTTCTAAGATATAGTTGACTTCTGTTCAAAAAGTGAGAGGTTTGGTTACTTAAAAGATTAAAGTCTCTGAGATTATCAAAGATCTCAAAACTAAAGACATATCTTTTAATTTATTCTATATATTTGGTGGCTTTCTCAAGTTAGGAAAGGAAAAATTTGATTAACATAATATGTACCTTGCTATGGTTAAAATAGTCCTTAAAATTCAAGTGGGCACTACATGAATCTTGTTTTGCACTGCCTGCTTATGATAAGTCTGCAGTTTGTCAATCTACATCCCGTATCAAGCCCCAAGTACCTGCAGCCTTTCCCTACAAAACACTTTCAGTGAAACATTTATAGTGCAGTATTGGTAGCTAGATGATTTACTTGATCATACTGATTTATTTTAGTTACTCTAGGTTAACGAGAGAAAGTTTAAATCAACCAAAAACTGAAGAAAGGAAGATGCAGTTTCTAAAATATAGACTGAGAGTTTTATTTTCACTTTTGCTAAAAATAATTCAATTTTCAAGTGACGTTTTTCTGAGTAAAAAGTTTCTGTTTATGGCTTTTTCAAAAAATATTTTCTATATATTTTGACACCTATGAAGTGACATTATATATGATATAGATAGGAAGAAAATGCAGTGAAATAGTATTTAATGTAGCTTATTACAGCATAGCTCCCATTTCCTCTACATATACTATTATCTTTAAAAGACTCAGAATAGAATAAAAGTTCATTTTTAAAAAGATACCAGTCCCGTGAATGGTGGTGCACCTCTTTGATCCCACCACTTGGGAGGCTGAGCCAGGCAACTCTTTATGAGATTGAGGCCAGCCTGGTTTACATAGCAAATTCCATGCCAGCTAGGGTTACAGGGATGCCCCATCTCAAAGAAAATGCCAATGTTTTTGATATTTACTTTGTGTTGTTTCCATGCTTTACAACTGTCCAATCTGAGTCCCAATTTCATTAATGGAAAAATGCCATCTTAAAGATTAAATGTCAAAAATCATCAGCATTTAGCTCAGAGACCCCTGATAGTAAGGAGATACATAAAATAATTCTATGTAACTCAACAAATATATGCTCATAAATTTAATACTACAATAAGATTCAAAATATCATTCACAAATGTTAATAACCATGACACCATCCACACTATACCAGGGCAAACATTCTGTTCACAACTATGACAGTGCACATAAACTCACAGAAGACATAAAGCAAGTTACAGTAGATTCTGCCTCTCCACTCATGGGATTTACCTCTTCACAAAGTGGTACACTCTAAAGTTTCCTTCCAGCCTTAAGAATCTATAAATGTATTTTACTAAAAATATAAAACAATTATTCCTAAACCTCTTCTTTCTTTCCTCC
>NW_008348874.1:342186-350539 GCF_000622305.1 Nannospalax galili
CTCCTCCTTCTCCTCCTTCTTAAGGTGTTAGTTTGGGGGAGTTCTAATGACCAGGGACAAAATTAAGAGCACTAAGTCAGTGTGAAATATCACAAAGAAACAGGAAACTGGGAAATTACTTTCAGATAGTCTTAATGTGCCCCAGGTTTGGGTTGGGAGGAGTAGCATCTTACTGCTCATCTCTGGAGTCACTGGTTCCCTTGTTTTTCAATCAAGTACTGTTAACTTAAAAGTGCTTTTGAAATACTTTCCAGGGACAAAATTAAGAGCACTAAGTCAGTGTGAAATATCACAAAGAAACAGGAAACTGGGAAATTACTTTCAGATAGTCTTAATGTGCCCCAGGTTTGGGTTGGGAGGAGTAGCATCTTACTGCTCATCTCTGGAGTCACTGGTTCCCTTGTTTTTCAATCAAGTACTGTTAACTTAAAAGTGCTTTTGAAATACTTTCACTTTCATATTGGAAATGACGATTTTCATCCAAACCTTAATTTTTTTATTCCTTTCTCCTTAGGGATGCAGATCTCTTCCTGTTAGACACAAGGACAATCCAAGCTTTAGACGTGGGTTGGCTCGTCTTTGACATCACTGCAACCAGCAACCACTGGGTGGTTAACCCACAGAACAACTTGGGCTTACAGATCTGTGCAGAGACAGGGGATGGTAAGTCCTGAATTGAGTGTTTTTAAATGAGGCTTATTTAGACTCATTGAAAATCATTGTTTTCTATGTGGTTTAATAGATGCTCTATACTTATATACACAAGGCAACACACAAGAGCTACCGATAACACAAGCAAGGAGAGATGATAGAGATAGAATAAAAGTAAAAAAACTTACAAAAGCAAAATCAAATTAGCTACTAACATACTGTATATTAAGTCATAGAGTTGCTTTAGAATCACACGAGAAAGAGGTCATTTTATGGTGCCCAAGAAGAAATTCTAATCCTTATCAGACAAGTGTTTACCGAGGATCTACTTCCAGTGGTGTAATTTGTTAGATGCTGAAGATGCAATGTAAGAAAACTGAGATGGCTTCCTCAGGTCTGCAGGGAAGTAAGTCCCAACTTGGTAATCACTTAGAGATGTTACTGAGCACATGTCACCATGTGAATGAAGAGCCCAGTGAGTAAAACTGAAATGTAATCCAAAAGACAAGAAGGCATAAGGGGAAGAAGTTTGGGGGGTAGACTTTTCAGACACACACGAGAATCTGAAGACTATGGAAAGAACTTTAGCACAGCTAAAAACGGCAGTAAAGCTAATGCCTTTTTGTCCGGAGCCTTGTGAGTCCATGATCACACAGAGTCCAAACACTGCAAATTCCAATCTAGACTTCCAGGTCACCTAAAATTATATTTGTCATGATGTAAAATAGAACATAATTTGCTAAAATGTATGTTAGCTCATTTAGTAATTCTTAAATACTAAGAGATCTTTAAATACTTAAAGATCTTTAAATACTTAGAGAGATCTGTGGATCTCCATTTTGTCCTACATCCTACCTGTGTTACAGTTGGGTTCAGAGTGTGGTCTTTAAAAGGATTACTAATAAGAAGTTATTCCTATTTAAGTTTCACTGCCTTTACTTTTTCTCATAATCAGGCTCAGAAAAATTGCACCTAGAATGTGTCTCATTTATTCATTCTTGATATAGTACATGAATGCTTTACTTAACAGACTATAGTTTAAATCCAGTTAGGTTTTGTCTGGGCCTCTTTCAAAGGGATTAATGAATAGCCATATGCACTAAGAATTTATGGTGGCATTGAGTTAACTATAACTAACTTCATAGCCTGCATGTAGCATCACAAGCAATGTTACGATTTCAAGGATGGAATATATTGAGAATGAAGTTGATAGTCTCAAATTAAATTGTCACCAGGTGAGTCAAATGAGTGTTTTATGTGTCCCAAATCCTCACCTAGAAAGAGAAAAATTCCTACTGAAAGTGCTGCTGGATGAAGTTTCAGATTCTTCTGATCTCAAATATAGACATTTCCATAGACTTGCATTGCAGTGCTGAATTTCTAAATTTTACAAACAATTCAAATATGGCAAATTATAGGTATTTTCTAACTGTAGATTTGAAATTATTGTTGAAGATTCTCAAGTTCAAGCATTATAAATATAGACTGAGAAAAAACATATTACAGCCAGTTTCTAGGAATGCTTACAATGTTAAACTATTGTACAGTTATGGTCAGAAATGTGACTGGGAAGGCAGCATTATGGGGATGGGGTGAGGCCAATCTTTCTTCCTTGGTATGTGACCCAAAGAGAAATTAAATAAGTGGTGTGTGCTTCTCCCAGCCTTCTCCTGGGGAAAAGCCTGAAATGTCTAAACAAATCAAGAAATCTATGAAACATGACCAGCTTGTTTCCTCTGAATTTCTTTCCCCCCTTGCCCCTCATGAATTTTCTGGTTTAGCTTAGCTTTTTATGCTTTTCTCCTGCACTGCTTTTCTATTTCTTTCACTATTCATAAAATTTAATTTCTGTCTTGCAGAAAATTTATCTTTTACTCTCTGAGAAGTTTATATTTGAGTTTCTATTTGTCTCTGGTTCATTCCTCTTGTATTTCATGAGCGATTTCACTTGAATTATTTATAGTTTTGATCTTAAATTGTCATTTAACTGTTTGTAAATGTTACAAATTTTTTATTTAAATTGATATTTGAATACCTTTTTGTTAATCTGTATGTCTCTCTAAATGTTACAAATTTTTTATTTAAATTGATATTTGAATACCTTTTTGTTAATCTGTATGTCTCTCTAATAGTCTGATACGAAGAGTATTAAGATAGTTAAATGTGTGAAGCAAGCTGATCTTTCATACTTGAGCAATCATTAAAACAGATATTTACTTTCTTAATAGTAAAAAGTCAGGAAAAGATTTATTAAATCTGCGACATTGGGAAGAGGGATAAAGAAATACAGCGAATCTCTCCAAATTCCATCTTCTGAGTCCTAACATGAGAGTAGCATTTAAAAAGAAAGAGAGCCATGAACATGACTCAGTAGTCTGGCAAAGTGTGATCCCAGCCTACTGCTACTCTCTTAGTTCCAAGTCACTCCTGCAAGGTCAGTCTCTCCTACAAGGCCATCTGGCAAGTTATAAATCTTTCTCTTCCAGACAGGTCCCTCGTCTGCTGTACCCGGGGCTTCAGCCTTCTTCGTTCCCAGCAGTAAATCTGGGGGGAAATTCTAATTTCTTGGGGTCCATTCTTTCAATTTATTCATTCCTGTCATACAGGCTGGCTAGATTTCTCAATTCTCGAGGTGAAACATGCTTGTGTCTGAAGCAAATATCTGAAATAGAATATCTGTAGGAACCAAATATCTGTAGGAACCAAGGTTAGAATACATTTAGTTAGTGTCAGGTTACCCTGCATAACGAACGATTTCTGTGAAACTTTTGGTTTCTAGTGCCTTTTGAAAGGGCTGATATGTGCAACTCGGGTCTCACTATAAAGTCTAGGCTTACCTCAAACATAGTCTCTTCCTGCTTCCCAAGTACCGGGTTTACAGACAAGTGCTATCATGCACAGCATGACTTCATCAATTCTGACAGCTTACTCTCTTGTTTCAAGAATTGAATCTTATTCAATGAAGACACCTCTGATATAACTATCCAGTGATTCCTTCTGTACTGTTTCTCTGGCTGGGGAGCAGATATTATTTTAACCAGAAGTAGAGTATACATGGCCTTGGAAAATCAAGGGACTCTCCTGGCACTAATGTTTTATTAACTGTAACCTCATAGCAAATACACATGTGACATTTTCCTACAAGTAAAAATAACCAGGTATTTTATCTTGTTGAGATTTCACTCATTCTCACAGATGGTAGTCTCAAGGTAGCATTGCTTCAGAGACAATAGGGCATGCATTTTTTTGATGTATATTTTTATTGAATTTTTGTGTATTTCGTACAGGAAATCCCAGTCATATTCAGGTCCCCTCCACTATTCATAATCCACACAGCCTCCTCGCCCCCAACACACACTGAATTTCATGCATTCTGTCATACATCTTAAGGCTTATCAAGTCCCTGGGCAAGCCATTCTGTACTGTGAGTATGCTTATTTCTTAGCAAAAGAAATCAGAAAGTATAAATGGATGATAATTAGGAAAGTTTGCTCTCAAATTCTTATATTGACTTCTATTCATTTGTCTATTTGTCAAGTATAAAATCACCGAGGTTTTATACATTATAAAACATAGCACAATAAAACAGAATATATGTAGTTAATGGCCCAAAGAAAAGTGTCCTAATGGTAAAATAGTGTTGAATAGTGATGCAGTTAGACAGAAGAGAGATGATTATGGAAAAGCCAGACAAAATAAGAGTCATGATAGAGGTGACTTTTTAGAATGAAATCTCTTTCTTCCTCCCTCACTTCTTTCCTTTTTCCTTCCTTTCTCTTTCTTTCTTTTTTTTTTTTTTTTTTTTTTTCTTTTTGGAAAACCCTGGTCATATGTATGCCATGCTTGGCCTCAAATTCACTATGTAGCCATTGATGGTCTAATCCTCCTGTTTGTACTTTTGGAGTGATGGGATTACAGGAATATTCCACCACACCAGATTTACATGGTGCTGGTGATGGAATTCAGTGTTTTCTGGAATTCTAGGCAAGCACTCTACCAACTGAGCTATATCTTTGCTAAAATTCCTTCTGTCTGAAAAGTACCATGTAAACAACATTCCCTCCTCCTCCCTCGGTCCTAACAACAAACCTAGGTATGGTTTAGTCACACTGCTATCTGGGAAGCCAGTGAGTTTATTTGGCTTACTTACAGAGCAATGGGAGAGGGTTTACTTACAGAAATGTGGGTACTCCCCCCCCCCTTAAGACTACATCACAAAGTCTTTATCCAAGCATGGGTGTTCTTTCCCCATAATAACATAAAATGGTGAATGAGACTTTCCCATAATCTTCCCCAGCTATATGCCCTAGCCTCTCCTCCAGGCTATGAGCCATAAGAACCAAATTGCCAATCACATTGGGAGATGTGGCAGGCCCAGGAGAGGATCTGCATGGTGAACAGTCAACAAGCTCAGCTGTGACAATCTTAGGCAAGCAAGTGGGCACAGCCAAGATGACACTTGTCTGTCTGTCTTCTGCTGGAGTAGAAAACAATCCTACATCCCTGGCTCTTGGGTAGGATCTTAAGAAGTACACATGAAAAGGAGGAGAAGTGTGAGAAGTGATAATGGAAACTAGAGGAGTAATTTACTCCTGAGTGAGGGAAGAATGTTAGCAAATAAATAGAATGGCAAGAATTGTGAATTCAGGGGAATTATTAACCAAACCAGTTTAATAGAACACAGGAGCAATGTTTTGTAGCTCAAACTAGAACAAGCTACAGTACGAAGTTTAAATAGCTTCAATCTTAAGGTGCAAAGAAAGCCAGCAAAGTGTATTAGTATATTTTTTATTCTATTTATCCTGCTGCTGTCAAAGTAAAGAAGTTTAAATATATTTTGGAAATCAAAAGGCTGTTGAAATCAAAAGTAGCATTATGATTCCCCAGAGAACCTGCTAAAACTGTCCACTTGTGAGTCTGCTAAGAAACTGACAAATAAATGAACTGTAGTGGATCTGCAAGAAGGTTTAAGGAGAACTTATTAATTTTTTTCTCATGCTTAATAAATAATTTTCTGAGTTCCATTTGTTTCTTTCAGCAAATCAAAGCAAGCATAAGAAAAGGCAAATAAACATTTCTCTTTTTTCACATATAATCTAAAAAGTTCAGACAAGTTACTTTATCCAATTGTAAAAAAAACAAAAAATCATTTTAGAAATTGCCAGGCATTCTTTCATTGTAGTGAACAGTGTGTTTGGCAAAACAAGTACTGTTTGTTTTTATAGTAAATGAGTAGGCTTAGTTCACTGTTATAATTTAACACTTTCAGTCTCTAAAATTATAGATACATTGTCTGACTTACTATGTATTTATGGCATTTTTAAATAAATGCATGGTGATGGATTTTTTTCTTACATACATATATACCATAATATGTGTATTAGTGAGCTGTATAATATAATAATGCAGCTAGTAATTTAATCTCACTTTTAAGACTAGGGTTGGGTTCTGCCCTTCCCCAAACACTATGATTTCCCATTGTCTGGCACTTTATGTAGTTTAAACCTTCCAAGTAAATTAATTCCTTCTTTTAAAAACATGGATTTATACAATAATTTAAGGATGGAAAAGCAAAGGCAGCATTTGGGGTTCATTAGAATGTCTATTACAAAGCCATGTTATTAGATATTTTCTGTTTGACAACATGCAGGATGAATTTTGCCAGTGACTTTTTCCCTTTGATTTAAACCTGCTTATATGTCAAGGAAGTTTAGTCCATATGTTTCTGGTTCATTTCTATCAGGTCATCAAAATGTTATTTAGTTAGTGTATTGTTTAATGTCCAAAAAACAATATAAAGTTCTTTTAAAAATAAGACTAGTTCATTTTCTTTGAAGAAAATCAAGGCCACAATTTTCACCATGTCAAGGTAAAACTTTGATTTTAAAGTAAGATATTTCAAAATGTCACTAAAGTTTATACCCAAATCAAGAAATTATTTCAGAGGTATTGAATTCTCAAATTAAATTCCATTGTAATTTGTGTGTGTTGAAGACAGAAATTTAATGCTACCATTTACATGAAAATCAAAATTAAACTTTTTAAAAAGATTTATTTTTTTATGCATATGAATGTTTTGCCTACATGTATGTGTACCACATCATGCCTGTTGCCCTTGGAGGCCAGAAGAGAGCACCAGATCCCCTAGAACTGGAGTTGCAGATGGTTGCTAGCCACGATGTGAATGCTGGGATTTGAATATACATCCTGTGCAAAGGAAATCAATGCTTTTAATCACTGCGCCACCACTCCAGCCCCTGAGAATTTAAACTTTATGTAATTTAAATGTGATGATAGCTAAATAAAATAACTAGCCTGGATATAAGGTATAAGAAAAAATGATTAGAGAAATAGATTACAATATTGATTTTGATAAAACATTTAATATTTTAGCCATAGCAAGTATAAAATTAATGCAATAGTGACCACTCTAAAAGAAATGTGCAGTAATGTTTGGATGGAAATGCCTGGCACACAGTGGGGCAAAAGTAAGGTCTGTGGCTCTGAACTGGAATGGAGGTTATGCTTTCATTGTGTGGTACCTCTGGGTGTACACCTTTTACATAGGAAAAGCTCTGTCATTATGGTAGTGGTAAAGGTTATTTAATAGAGTTTTAGATCAATTCACAAGGCATAGTCCACAGGGGAATGATAAAATTGATAACACTCTAAAACTGAGTTTTATGGTCTCTAGGTTGTTTTGCTATTAAGCACATCACCAAAAACTTTCGTTGATGAAATGCTTACTGGTGAGAAACATTAGTATGATCCAACTAGGCTATGAAGACAGTGCACACAGAGACATTTGTCATGGTCAGCTGGCAATTCCGTTGTTTGGTATTCATAGGCAATACAATATCAAATTGTTGATCCCTTATGTGATAGTTTTTCTGAGGGCCAATCATTATATTATCTTGAAAAAAAATGTTATTTTGGGAATGATTAATTACATCAGTGAAGATGAAGGAAACTAGCTTTCTGTCATTCTACAAGTTTGTGTTTATTTACGGCTGGTTTATGAAAGGCTAACAACCTAAATTAACATTACAAGCACTTTCCAATCCAAAGATGCCTCAATATAAATTAGTATTTGACTTAGTAAATGTATAAGTAAGCCTTAAACATTAAAACTTCTTGCAATGATAATAAAATATAGTTTTGTGTTCACAGAATGCATGTTTCATGAAATTCCAGTAGTCTTTGGTAAAGATTAAGTACTAATAGTTCCTAATGTATGTGCTGCTATTTATAAGAAACTATGTAAAGTCAGCTATATAATGGTATTTCCCTTAAGAGAATCAGAAAACGAATAGAATTCATGATCAAGTGGTTGGAGAAATATCAGAGAAAGCCTCCTTGACACTAAAGGCAGCCAGTACAAGGGCATCCTCCATCCTTCTGTTCAGTGTTACCCAGGTTGGCTGGCTTGTGTGTTTTCCAGACACTGTAAAGAGGTAAAGCTATCACTTTTTCTGTTTATATATTTGTAAAGTTTTCTTTATTGTAGTTTAATTATTTTCATCACAAATAGTTGTGAAACCTTAAAAAAAAAATTTGTTTTTTAGCTTTTCAGACAATGGAGTTGAAATGAGATTTAAATTTTCCCCCAGACTTTTGTCTTGGTCTCTGGTTTTAATCTGTGATAATTTTTTTAATTTCTAGAATTTCCCAACTGTTGGAGTTTTGCTAATGAGGGATAAGA
>NW_008348874.1:350627-384659 GCF_000622305.1 Nannospalax galili
CATAACATAGTTAACCTTAAAGCTGCATTATAAAATATCTCATAAAATATGCCTTACTAACATCGGAATTTTCTAAAATATCATGGTTTCTTTTGATAAATAGCATATTTATAATTAGAAAAATATATGATAATATCTCATGGTCTCATAGATAATGCATTAAACAAATGTGAAAGTTGCCAAGTTACATCCTTAAGAATCAGCAAGCTTATATGAGTGGTGATTGGTTTTTAACACACCATCTATTTCAATTTAACATTTTGGAATCTGTTCTTTGTAAATACAAGTTTCGGGGCTGGATAGATAGCTCAGTGATTAAGAACACTGGTTGTTCTTGCAGAAGACCTGGGTTCGAATCCCAACACCCACATGGCAGCTAACAACTGTCTGTAACTCCAGTCCCAGGGGATCCAATAGACTCTTCTGTCCTCCACAGACATTGCATGATACAAATCCACTTACCTACATGCAGGCAATACATTCATACACATAAAATAAAAAATAATAAATGAAATTTTAAAAAATGTTTAAATAGAAGTTTCTGGCTAAGAAAGTTTATTGTATTCTCCTTAGCATCCCCAGAGTGTCATTTTAACCTCAGGGAAAGACCGCCAACTGGAACCTCTTGTGTTGTCAAATGACTGTTGATCTACTTCATGGGTCAAATAGTCTATGTGTCTGGTTAATCTCAGTTATCAGCTGACAGTGATAATAAGTAGCAAAAGAAATTTATAGACCAAGGGTGACATTTTCCTTTTGTCCCTATTGTTTTGAATATAGTTTTTCATTGTCTTTTGCAGAAGTTCAAAAATTTGAATTATGTCCACTTATCTAAGGATTTTTCATAATTTAGGATTTGACAGTGTTTCCTTCATTATCTGAACTTTATCTCATAAAATAAGTCATTTTTTCATAATGCCATATGGCTCCCTTTTGCTAAATTTATGGTGATCACATTTGGTTTCAAAGAAATGATCTCTTTATCCAAAAATCTACAAGAATCACATATCTTGCTCAATGTTCTGGGTGGAAAAAGGAATGTTCGCCTTGATAATTTGTTCTAGATAAGCATGCCCTTGTGTTTCTTTTAATGTTCAGGATAATCAGAACATGAGGTTTTTTGAAAAAAATATTTTATTTGTTTGTTATTTTAATTATTTGTATGTGTATGAGTGTATTGCCTGCATGTGTGGAAGTGTACCTGTGTCATGCAATGCCCATGGAGGTCAGAAGAAGGTATCAAATCTCCTAGAACTGGAGTTACAGATGGGTGTTAGCTGCCATGTGGGTGCTGGGAATTGAACCTGGGTCCTCTGCAAGAGCAGTCAGTGCTTTTATTTGCCAAGTCATCTCTCCAGCCCCAGAGAATGAGTTTTGAATGAATGCACAAGATAAATGAAGAGGTTAGTTGACCTTTAAATACTTTAAGAAATAAAATGCATAAATAAAAGTGTATGTTTTCTTTATAGTCCAGAAATTGATGTGAAAGAGGAAGATTTTAGGGTCCAAACACAAGAAAAAAAGAGTCTGAAGCATAATAGCATGGAATTGTCTGGTGTATGATAAACTTTAATGTGACCGGAAACATTTTTCATTTAGTTGACCTTTTGTCTAGGGAATGATACATTGCAAAAGGTCACAGAAGATAATGCTAAACCGACTGTAACCTAAGTATATACTTATACTTAAGCATTACACATATCTGTATGCAAAAAAGAATACAGTGCATAGACATGTATTATCCTAAAGGGACTGTACTGAACCCACAACTTAAAATATTTTCCTATATTAAAACCAAAGAGGAAGAAATTGGGAAAAGAAAGGCAACGAAAGTCACCCCTCTGCCCTGTCCTTTGTGTGGATAGCAGAATCACCAAGCGTACTTGCACTCTCAAGTAGTCACATGAGAGATTCAACAGAAATTTCATTATTGACAACCTGTAATTTGTTGTTTCTAGAGCACTCTTACCAAATTTACCAGGTTAATATTCTCTTTTATTTTAATAACCATAGGAAGGTTTCAGTAACAAAGCAAAGCAAAAAAGTTACTCTAGAAGTTTCCACATTCCAGAGTGGATGCTGTTTCTCTCATATTTTATATGCTTTCAAAAACATTAAATCATAAATTAATCTGTGACAATATTGATTTCTGAAAAATCACCTTTTGTTTGAATAAAGGCCTTAGAGAGATATTTTTTAAAGGTTAGTAATTTTAGTATTAATAGTGTTAAGGGATCTATTGAGAAATATCCATATACATTTATAGTAAAATGGCTTGATTTCTACTCAAAATACATATGTTAGATATTTCCTTTGTGGTTAAAATCAGTATTTGTTAACTTTCCAAATTCATGTAATGTGTTCCAAAGATTTTGTAAGTGGAGCAGCATTTTAAAGCATATCATGGAACAAAAATTTCTCCTTTATATTTTAGTTTGCTGCCTCTGGTAATTTGAATGAGAAAGGCCCTCCATAGACTCCAGAATTTGAACACATGGTCCTTAGTTGGTGGCTGTTTCAGGTGACCATAGAATCTTTAGGAAGTATAGCCTTACTGTGGGAAGTAAGGGTGGACTCTAGAGTTCATGGTTTGCCCCACTTCCTATTTGCTCTCTCTGCTTTACATTTCTGGTTGAAGATGTGCTCTCAGTCTCCTGTCCCAGCCATCACACCTACTGCTTGGTGCCGTGCCTCACCACCATGAACGACTCATCACTCTAGTACCATAATCCAACATAAACTCTTCCAAAAGTCACTTTTAGTCATGGTGTTTTATCACAGCAACAGAAAACCCAGGTCCTCTGCAAGAGCAGTGTTCTTAACCGCTGAGCCATCGCTCCAGCCCTTATTTTTACTTTTTGTGTATGAGTGAATTGCTTGCATGTACATAAGTATACCTGTACCATGCAATGCCCATGGAGGTCAGAAGAACGGGTCAGATTCTTCTAGAACTGGAGTTACAGTTGTAAGTCACAATGTGGGAGCTGGGAATTGAACCCAGGTCCTTTGCAAGAGCAGCCAGTGCTCTTAACCGCAAAGCCATCTCTCCAGTCCATGTCCTGTATTCTTAAACTTTCTCAATCAAAACATGTTTTCTATCTCCACAAACCCATGTTTTTTGTATGCTCTCTTCTTGAATATACCTTTTACTGAAAACAGTACTTCTTTATTAATATTTCATGTCATTGAATTCTACATAATTAAGCCAGTTTTATCTCCCAGGATCACCCTTCCTTTAAAATGTTTTCATTATATCTTATTGATTTATTTTGTATCTGTGTGGGGAAGGTATGGCATATGTGTTATATTGCTCCTGTGGAGATGAGAAGGGAATCAGTTCTGTCCTTCTACCATGTGAACCAGAATCAACTCAGGTTCTCAGGCTTGGCGGCAAGCACCTTTAGCCACGGAGCCATCTTTCCAGTCCCTTAATTAATCTTAAATAAATATTTAAAGAGCATATTTTCTGGAATAGTTAACTGAAACAATATTAATAACATTCATGAAAACTAATATTTACTGGGAACTTACTAACATCAAGCATTTTCTTGAACATTTAAAGTCGTCTATTTTTTATAACTTGTAATTTTCCTTTGTATATGAAGATACTTAGTCTTAAAAGCCGTAAGACTCTTGCTTACAAATCGAAACCTGTTTTTCAAAGCCAGCCTACTACATACTGTCCTATGTATTACATTAGCCTTTAGTCTTTTTAATTTTTTTAATATTTTATTTATTTTTATTTTATGTGTATGAGTGTATTGCCTGCATGTAGGTAAGTGCACCTGTGTCATGCAATGCCCACAGAGCTCAGAAGAGGCTGTCGGATCCCCTGGAACTGGAGTTATGGACAGTTGTTAGCTGCCATGTGGGTGCTGAGATTCAAACCCGGGTCTTCTGCAAGAACAGTCAATGTTCTTAACCACTGAGCCATCTCTCCAGCCCCTAGTATTTTTTAAAAAAATAATTTATTGAGAATTTCACACATGCATATAAAGTATTTTAATAAAATCCACGCCCACTCCCTCCGCTCCAACTCCTCCCATATCTCCCCATTACTTTCTCTGACAACTTCATTATGTGTTCTTCTTCATTTATCTATATTTTTAATGAGGCTTTCGGCTGCTCTAACTTTCCCCCCTCTGAAGAGGTAACCATAAAATCTTTTAAGGATTAGATAAAAGCTCCCAAATACTTTTGACATTTTTGGACTTTAGAACAGAGTCCCGAGGACATTGTGAGTTTTAGCCAAGAAGCAGACTACTTTTCTTTAGGGGTCATTTTACCCTAACTGCCTAGCGGCCTGTTCTTATCACACCATACTCTGAAGAGGTTACCAGCTTGCAGATAGTGAATCAGGACACAGATTGCTCTGGCTTCTTCCATGCTGAACAGGGATGCAGGGTGAGGAAACTTGGGTACCCCTTCAGTGGGTCTATCTAAAAGACCCCGAAATTGCATAACTCTTATCTGTAGGGGAAAAAAGAAGTCCTTGACTGGTGAATAGGAGATGTGAAGGAGAAGTAAAGGCAAGAGCAATTAGTATTATAAGTTCTAGACGGAACTAGAAAAAAGTGAGAACAGGGCAATTTTCAAAGGTTTATATGAGAGACCATTGGAATTTCTTGACAAGGGCTTCCAAAAGCATCCCTCTTTTGGATTCCTCCTCATGTTTGCTTTGTCTACCAAGGCTGGAATCTAGAGTGATGGATTCAGGATTTGCTTTCAGGTATTTTGATAGCTGTTGGAGTTAGAATCAGTTTCAGTTCCCTCTCAAAGGCTTCTACATAGGGAGAGAAAACAAGTTTTCCATAATTTTAGAACAATAGTGGGTTGTCTTTTTTAATTAAGGGGTGGGCACTACACTTTTGCAGACCAAGATTTGAAGTCTTACATCTGAGTAGCACTTTTTGATTAGGAACAAAATCATCAATGAGAAATAATTATCTAAATAACGTTTTATATGGACTTAAGCCTAATGTCTGGGAAGTGTAATCCCTCGAACTCTTAAGGAAATATACTGATGACTTTACTCTTTGGTTATACTTTCCTTTTGGGTGTTTAAGACCATACAGTTGGTCCAAATCAATTTATTTTTACACTTAAGGTCATTTAAGGACCTGTTCCTTAGGGGTCACATGGGCCTGGGAGCAGCCCATGGCTCCTTTCTTTTACCAGTTCTGTCTATGTGAAGATAAGTCAAAGGTTCTGCTTGACCATATCTGGCTTCATTTGGAAGCATAGATGAGATGTTTCCTGAATTAACCCTCCTCTTTGTAGACTGGACACTGGTTCAAGTCCATCTCATGGGGTCTTCATGGTCTCCGTGAACAAGAGGACAGGTGACTCACCACAGTTACAGGACATTTTGAAAGATTCCATAGTCTCCTGGAACTTAGTCAACCTTGGAGGGCAAGGGGCAAAAACTGTCCTTTAAGTCCCTCTGAGCAGATTAGGATAGGCCTCATACTATGGCTGTTAAACATCCAATAAGGTTAGTTCCACCAGTCTGGTACTTTTAATTACCATGTGCTATGTAAATAATCCTTGGACAAAAAAACAAATATTCTCAGATAAAACCTGACTAGATATACATTTTGTTCCTTAAACTTGTTGACTAAACTCTAACCTTAGAAATGTTAAGATTATGTGTACATTATTTTTGTCTCATCCTTTATATAACATTACAAACCTATACAGATCTTCATCACTTGCTTGGGCTTTCTCATTTTTTCCTGTCTTTTTTGGAAAATGTCTCCATTCCCATATCCTTTTAGCATCATCTACATTCTTCTTTTCTTTTTCTTTTTCTTTTTTTTTTTTTTTTAATAATTATGAGACATAATAGCATTAACAAACAAATTTTCCATCTATTGTGAGAATTCTTTTCCTGGGGATACTAAGCAATGCTTATTCCCTTTAAGGTTCAAGTGTCATGCTGATGAATGATTAACATTTTACTGGGAAACCAATGAATTTACTGAGCTTACTTACCAAGATAACTGAGGGGTTGCTGAGGTGTATGTTTGACCTGAGGGTATGCATACTGAAAAGCCTTTACCCAGTATGGGTCATGCGTTCTCTTCCTAGCCTTCCCCAGACTATATATTTATCCCTCCCCAAAGCCAGAAGACCAGGTGTGAATAGGGCCAAGTTACCTACAGTTGGCTGGGAAGAGTGCCTGGATACTCCAGTGAGGGTCCAATGACCCTGCTTGGCCCTCCTTTAATGAATGAGCACAGCCATCAACAAGGCCAATTGTGTCGATATTTAATGATCACGTTCAGCTGAAGTCCTGATGATGGTAGCTATTTCATGCAGAAGAGATGGATGTACAGTATCATCTTATTAAAAGGACGTGGGATTTAAACGGATTTGGTGCTATGATCCACATATGAGGTAGAGGATATGTTGTTTGTTTTTCTGAGTCTGTTACTTCACTTAGTATAACAGTTTCTAGATCCATCCCTTTACCTGAAAATTTCATTATTTCATCTTTATTGCTGAATAGAACTCCATTGTGTAAATATACCACATTTTTATTAACCACTCATCAGTTGAGGGACACTTAGGTTGCTTCCATCTCTTAGCTATTGTGAAAAGAGCAGCAATAAACATGGTTGTACAAGTGTCTCTATAATAGGATGAGTCCTTTGAGTGTATGCCAAGGAGTGGTATAACCGGGTCGTATGATAGGCTCATTTTTAGTTTTTTAAGAGTTTGCCACACTGTTTTCCATAGGGATTGCACAAGTTTGCAATCCCACCAGCAGTGAATGAGTGTTCCCCTTTCTCCATATCCTCACCAGTATTGGTATTATTTGTTCTCTTTATCCTAGCCAGTTTCATTGTTATAAGGTGATATGTTAGGGTTATTTTAATTTGCATTTCCCTAATTACTAACAAAGTTGAGGACTTTTTGAGATGTTTCTTAGCCATCTTTATTTCTTCCTTTGAGAACTCTCTGTTTAAATCTTTAGCCCATATTTTAATTGGGTGATTTGGTTTCTTGATTCTTTGTTTTTTGAGTTCTTTACATATTCTGAATGATAAACCACTATCGAATGTGTCACTGGTGAAGATTTTTTCCCATTCTGTGCATTTTCTTTTCAATTTTTGATAGTTTCTTTTCCTGTACAGAAGCTTTTTAGTTTAATGAGGTCCCACTTCCTGGTTGCTGACCTTAATTCCTGAGCAACTGCTCTCAGATTTAGAAAATCCTTTCCTACACCTATATCTTGTAAGTTACTGCCAGTATTTTCTTCTAATAGTTTCAGGGTTTCCAGTTTCACAATGAGGTCTTTGATCCATTTGGAGTTGACTTTTGTGCAAGGTGAAAGATAAGGATCTAGTTTCATTCTTCTACAGGTGTAGATCCAGTATGTTGAAGATGCTGTCTTTCCTCCATTGTGTGTTCTTGGCAAACTGCCAAATATCCAGTAGCTGAAATTGCATGTACTCGGGTTTGGGTACTTGGGTTTGGACAATAATGTTCCATTGATCTATGTGTCTATTTTTATGCCAGTACCATGCTGTTTTTCTGACTATAGATCTGCAGTATATTTTGAGATCTCATATAGTAATCCCCCCAGCGTTGCTCTTTGTGCTCAGGGTTGCTTTGGCTATCCAGGGTCTTTTATGCTTCCATATGAATTTAAGGTTTCTTTTTTTTTAAATTCTGTGAAGTACGACATTTGAATTTTGATTGGGATTGCTTTGAATCTATATATTGCATATGGTAGGATGGTCATTTTCAGAATATTAATTCTTCCAATCTATGAGCATGGGAGGGCCTTCTATCTTCTGATGTCTTCCTCAATCTCTTTCTTTAAATATTTAATATTTTTATTGTAGAGATCTTTGGTGTCTCTGTTCATATTTATTCCAAGATAGTTCTTTTTTCCCCACATTCTTTCTCCAGTTGCTTGTTTTTGGTATATAGACAGGCTACTGATTTTTGTTGATTGATTTCATAACCTGCCAGTATACTGAAAGTGTTAATTAGTTCTAGGAGTTTTCTGGCAGAACTTTTGGGATCTCTTAGGTATAATATATCATCTGCAAAAAAGTGATAGTTTGACCTCTTCTTTTCCAACTAATATTCATTTAATTTCCTTCTCCCATCTTATTGGTCTAGCAAGAGTTTCAAGCACTATATTGAAAAGGAGTAGAGATAGTGGACATCCTTGTCTGGTTCCTGATTTTAATGGGAATGCTTCCAGTTTTTTTCCATTTAGAATGATGTTTTCTGTGGGTTTGTTGTATATGGCTGTAATTATGTTGAGGTATGTTCCCTCCAGTCCAATTCCCTCTAGGACTTTGAACAAAAATGCCTGCTGAATTTTGTCAAAAGCCTTTTTTTGCATCTATTGAGATGACGATGTGGTTTTTGTCTTTGGGTCCATTTATGTGATTAATGATGTTTATTTACTTGTGTATGTTGAACCATCCCTGCATCTCTGCCTACTTGATCATGGTGAATGATCTTTTTGATGTATATATGTATTTGGTTTACAAGAATTTTGTTGAGAAATTTTGCATCTATTTTCAAAAGAAGGATATGGTTCTATAGTTTTCTTTTTTGTTTATGTCTTTACCCAGTTTGGGTATAAGAGTGATGCTGGCATTGTAGAAGTAATTTGGGAGTTCTCCCTCTGTTTCTATCATTTTGAATAATTTAAGTAGTATTGGTTGGAGGTCTTCTTTAAATTTCTGGTAGAATTCTGCTGCAAATCCACCTGGGCCTGGGCTTTTTCTAGTTGGGAGACTTTGTATTACTGTTTCAATTTCCTTATATATTATGGGTCTGTCTGTTTGAACTGTTGATCTCTTTTTGGTTTAACTTTGGTGATTTCTGTGATTATAGGCATCCATCCATTTCTTTTAGATTTTCAAATTTAATAGAGCATAGGCTATTAAAATATACCTTTATAATGGTCTGGATCTTTTGGGTGTCTGTGGTGATGTTTCCCCTTTCATCTCTGATTTTGTTGATTTGCATTTTCTCTTTCTTTATTTTGGTTAATTTGACTCAGCGTCTGTTTATCTTGTTTAGCTTTTCAAAGAACCACCTCTTAGATTCATTGATTCTTTGTTCTATTTTCTTTGTTTCTAATTCATTGTTTTCTGCTTTGATTTCTGTTATTTCTTCTCTTCTGCAGGGTTTGGATTTCACTTGTTCTTGCCTTTCCAGCATCTTGAGTTGCAGTGTTAGGTCATGTATTTCAGTGCATTCTAATTTTTTAATGTAGGCAATTAGAAGTATAAACATTCCTCTTAGGACCTCTTTTAAAGTGTCCCAGAGGTTGTGTTGTGTTGTATTATCATTTTTGTTGAATTCCAGGAATTTTTATTTCTTTCTCGATTTCTCCTTTGACCCACTCATTGTTTAGGAATGTGTTGTTTAATCTCCATGAGTTCATGTAGTGACTAGGGCTTTGTCCAGTGTTGATTTGGGGCTTTATTGCATTGTGGTCCAATAGAATGCAAGGAACTATTTCTATTTTTTTTTTTCAAATTTGTTAAGGTCTGTTTTGTGGCCCAGTATGTGTTCAATTTTTGAAAAAGTTTCATGGAGTGCTGAGTAGAATGTGTACTCTTTGGTGTTTGGGTGGAATATTCGTACGATGTTTGATAGGTCCATTTGATGTATGGTATCAGTTAATTAGATGTTTGTCTTTTTATCCTTTGTCCAGTTGACCTGTCTAATAGAGACACTGGTGTATTGCAACCCCTACTATTACTGAGTTGGGGTTAATCTGTGTCTTGAAATCCTGTAGCATTGTTTTTATGAATTTGGGTGCACCAAAGTTTGGTGCATATATGTCAAGGATTGTAATGTCTTCTTAGTTAATTGTTCCTTTGATTAGCATTAAGTGACCCTCCTTATCTCTTCTGATTAGTTTTACTTTGAAGTCTATTTTGTCAGATATTAGAATTGCAACCCTGATTTTTTCTTAAGGCCATTTTCTTGGAATATTCTTTTCTATTCTTTCACCTTAAGACAGTGACTGTCCTTGAAGTTGAGATGGGTTTCTTGAAGACAATAAAGAGATAGATTTGGCTTCTTAATCTGTTCACTTAGCCTGTGCCTTTTGACTGGGGAGTTCAGTCAATTGATATTAAATGTTATTGTTGAAATAACATTGATATATTGATTGCTGTCACTTTGATTGCTGTGTTGTGTTCACTGTCTAATTTTGTGTTTCCTCAATTATACCTTTATTGATTTATTTTCATTTCCCCTGGGGTATAGTTGTTTCTCTTTCTGCTGTCTATATTGCTTCAAGTATTCTTTGAAGGGCTGGTTTTCTGGACTTGCATTCTTTCAGGCTTTTCATGTCATGGAAGATTTTTCTTTCCCTCTCAACTATAATAGACATGATTGTTGGGTAACATATTCTGTGCTGGCATCGATTGTTATGTAGAACTGGAAATACTTTGGTCCAGGCTCTTCTGGCTTTCATAGTTTGATAAGTCAGCTGTAATTCTGATGGGTTTTCCTTTCTATGTGACTTGTTGTTTTTCTTTTGCTGCTTTCAGTATTCTCTCTTTGTTCTGTACATTTAGTGTTTTACTGTGATAGGTCATGGGGAGTCTCTTTTCTGATCCAGTCTAGTTGGCATTCTATATGCTTCCTGTATTTGGATGGAGATATCTTTCCTTAATTTTGGGAAATTCTCATCTATAATCCTGTTTAAGATCTGGTCAATATCATTAACCTGAAATTCTTCTCCTTCCTCTATTCCTATGATCCACAGACTTGCCTTTTCATGATATCCCACATCTCTTGCATTTTCTACCCCTGTGCTTTTTTTTTTTTGTTATTTTTCCATAATCTTTGCTTGAGTGGTCCAATTCTTCAACTTTATCATCCAGTGTTGATATTCTAGTTTCCATTTCATTCATTCTAGTGGTGAGGCTTTCCCTCGTTGTTTCAAGTTGGCTTATTGAGTATTTCACTTCCTCTTCATTTCTGCCTGAGTTTTCTTCAATGTTTCTATCTCTGTGGTGAATTAATTCAGAAGTTTATCCCTTTCTTCTTTTAGTTCTTTGATTTGTTTGTTCATGTGTTCTTTAAATTCGTTGAATTCCTTGATCATGTATATGACTGTTCTTTTAAGTTCAGCGTCCTTGATTTTCTCTAGGGGTTCTCCTTATAGAACTCTTCTATAGGACTAGTGGATTTTGGTGGGGATATAGTGCTTTGGCTTTCCATTTTATTATTCTTTCTTTGTGATTTTGGCATGTAAATTTCTTTTGTTGTTTATGATTCTGATATGAGAATTAAGTTGAAGTATGATTCTGTTTGTATTATCAGAGAGCCTAGGTCCTTTCTTTATGTAAAGCTCGTTGGTACAAGTTTCAGGTTCTCTAATGTTTTATTTTGGCTTCAGATCAGTTATTATCTGATGGCTTCAGATCAGCTATTCTGGAGTACCTGCAGAAGCCCAAGTCAGGTTACATTCAGGTACATTCACGCTTTGTTTTAAGGTTTGGCCCCCACCATATTGGGGCAGGATCTAAATGCTCTCACACAGGCCACTGCGTTCTTACCCCCTATGCCAGAGGAAGGCCAGAATCTGGCACTCTCTGGCAGTCTCTACACTAGTCTTATATAAGTTTTAAACTGAAAATTTTTTTTCTAATGAAGCAATTGTATCCATATAGTCATTATAGGAGAATATTGAATTTTATATCTGTTAAGAATTTTATCTGAATTTTATTTTATATTTTTTTAATATTTTCTTCTACTGAGAACTGTATACTCAGATCCATATCCAATTTTGCTTGGGACCCCCACAAAATGGCAGCATTTCTGCCTTATTTTTTATTTGTAAATTAAACTAGTTCAGTATTTTTTGGTTACTAATATAACCATAATTAATTGTATAAATTCATGAATTAGAAGAAAAATATTTTTCTTCTGTCATTCATTTCAACAATGTACTTCAATTTAACCAAATTTAATTTATTTTAAATTTGATAATGAATCTCAATTTCTTTTGTTCCTATGTTTCTCAATAATGATTTTGATTGATTGTTTCTTTTGAGACAATCCCTCCAGAGTGGCACATTTGTTACTGCTGAAGCACCCACGTTGACATAAGTAGTCGTTCATAGTTTACATTAGGATTCAGGTGGTTATAATCTATGGGTTTGAGCAAATTTCATAACGATAGGAATCTGTCATTCTGTGTTCTGCTATCACAGTGTATTTTCTCTACCCCACAGTCTGTGCTCTGCCCATGTTTGTGTCTCATTCTCTGCCCTAGACAACTGCTAACCTTTTCATTGTCTCCCTAATTCTGCCCTTTCGGAAATGTATGCAACTGGAATTCTGCAACCCACATCTTTTCACATTGACCTTTAAGAACTTAAAAACATGTACTTAAATTTCCTCCATGGCTTTTAAAGGCTTGATATCTTATCTTTTTAATCACTGAATATTGTTCTACTGTCTAGATATACTTTAGTCTGTTAAACATTCATTTGATGAAGAACATCTTGTTGCTTCCTACTTCAACTTGTAGCATTTATGAATAAAACTGATATAAATATCCGTGTGCAAGGTTTTGTGCAGACATAAGTATTTAACTCTGTACCAACTTTTGAGGCATCAATCACAACTGCTCTGAATTCAGGTGTGAGCAATGCTTTCATATATGGTAAATACTGTTTTATTCTACATGTCCTCTGGCTCTTACAATCTTTCCTCTACCTTTTCTGAGATGATAATTGAGCCTTGTGGAGAAGAGATTAATGTAGCTGTCCTATTCAGAGGTGAGTACTCCACAGTCTCCCCTTCTCTGCGTGTTGACCAGTTGTGGGTCAGTATACTAATCACTATTTACTATAAAAAAGATCTGATGAGAGTTGGGAAATACACTAATCTGTGGGTATAAGGAGTAGAACTAAGATGGCAGTTTATTATTATGTCCACTTAGCTAAGTATTGATATCAGAGTCTTTCTCTAATGCCAGCCACAGATTTTGGCTCAATTAGCCATACTAAACATTGTATCCATCCAGAAAGTGATTGGTTACTCTCATATAATTTATCTCACTATTGTACCAATGGGCACATCTTGCTAGGCTAGTCTTTAGTGTAGTTTGAGGGTTCACAGCTGGGTAAGACTGTTAATTATTTTTCTCCCCCAGTAGTATACAAAGCACATTCCAGCACTATGAAAGCTATACAGCAGGGATGAAGCTTCCCAGTTGGTACCAGCTTCATTTCTCCATGTCCTACGACCCAAGTATGTGGTTTCTTCAATAATGCAGTTGTATCAACAATTTCTGTGGGTAGTCAACAGTGTGACAATAGCCTGTAGAATGGGTTGGTGGTCCATGGGACCCCACAGATCTACAACTCAAGAAGAGGTAACCCACAACTGGTTTTGGGCTTTTTACTTGATATGTTGTCTGGGGAGGCATCCCATACCCACATCTCCATTTCAACTCTTTTTATGTAAGTGTATGTATGGATTTAGGAAGTGTTTACAGTGCTGTTTCACTATGGCATTTCCAGTGTTGGTTATCCCTCCCCATAGCCACTCCTCAACCTTGCCATATTTCTTAATTACAAAAGGCTCTAAACCCTCAGGTTGTATCAATGTGTCAGGATATACTTTCCAATTTTTTTGTGATGACTCTGTTTTGACTTTTTAAAAAAAGAATATTTTATTTATTATTTTTTTTAATGTGTATGTGTCTATTGCCTGCATGTAGGTAAGTGCACCCATGTCGTGAAATGCCTGCGGAGGACAGAAGAGTCTGTCAGATCCCCTGGAACTGGAGTTATGGACAGTTGCTACCTGCCATGTGGGTGTTGGGATTCGAATCTGTGTCTTTTGCAAGAACAGTCAGTGTTCTTAACCACTGAGCCATCTTTCCAGCCCTCTATTTTGACTTTTAAAAAATTGTGACTTTCTGTGTGTGCATATGTGCACATATATATGCAGGTACATGCACCTGTATGTGCACAGCGGCCAGAAGAGTCCTCAGAGCAGGAGTTCCAGGCATTTGTGAACCAGCTGGCTTGTTTCACAGGTGCTGGGATCCCAACTCTGGTCCTAGTAATTGCACAGCAAGCAGTCTTAACTATTAGGCTATCTCTCCAGCCTCTCTAATGTGTTATTTTACTTTAACATGTCCATCACAGAAGCCTGATTTTGTTTAGACATATCATCCCATTATTCTTTCTTTTGTTGTTGACACATTTTAATCATATTATATAATTAAAAATGTAAGACGTATAAAGACATGTCATCAGTATAAAGATGACAACCAAGAATCCCAGCAAAAATCTTGCTTTGCTTTCTAATGTTCAAACAGCTTTTATTTTTTATTTTCAAAATAGCACATGCCTTTCTGGTTTCAGTATCACTGAAATAGTTTAAAACCTAAGCTTTTCTTTGTTTTGGTTTGAATTTATAAGGCAATATGAATCATTTTAATATTTGATCAGGAATGTTAAATTAGGTTTGTTATACTTCCAATCTGTGTGTTTATATAGGTCTGTGTTTTGATTATACAACTAAAAGCTACAAAAATTTTCATCAAAAGTTGAAATTTGTAGCTGGATTACAAGACTCTTAATTTAAAGCTACACCAAATTGAAGTATAAATGGAATTCATGGAATTCAAGTAGAAAAAATTCTATTTTGGCCACATTCCTTAAAATTGATTTATACACATGACTTAATGGGTATGCTAGGTAGAAAATTCTATGCTTTAAAATCATCTGTTTCCCCAAAGGGCAAAATTTTAGTATAGTTTAGAATCACTGAATCCATAATATATGAGTACCAGAATCAAATTTAACCACAGGCTGAGAATAAGTGAAGATCAAGTAGACGCATGAATGACAAACAAGAAATGATTTGCCTCCTGTGAAGTAATCTGTAGAAGATGTGTAATGTCTTTCTCCAAAATAAGAGAATTTAATTTGTGCGCCTTTGTCACAGGTATTTTAGGTTAAACCGTCAGCTGCAATGTGTTTATAGGAGAAAAGCGCTTTGGAATTTATGCTAACTTCTCAGCTTTATATCAGTATTTACACTCTGAAAGATTCTCAACTCAATGCTTTTCAGACTGTGTCCTACAGAGAAACTAAATACCCTGATTTGAAGTCACTTATCTGTGTGGCAACAGCAAATCTCTGAAGAGCTGCTTTATGTCAAATACCTTTAATAACCTTGTTTTTAAATAAATAAATAAATATTTTGAACCTTACATTTTCCAAAAGGAATCTTCTGAAATACAAGCCCTGGGTTGGCTTAGATCTGGTGCCTGGGTCTACCATTTCTGTTTCTATTTGATAGATAAAGTAGCCTATGGATGAATCCAGTTGATCAGGAGAAAGCACCAGGACACAGATAAAACTCCATCAGAATAGAGTTTATTAGCAAAGGAACACATGGGACAGATTCTCTTCCCAGGAGGGAAAATGTCAGCCTGGCGAAGTGGGCTGGGGTCTTTTTATAGGTGGGGGGCTTCTGGGGGGTGCAGAAGGTGGGAAGATATATTTTTTTAAAAGTTAGGCAAGGGGAAGCTGGAGAGTGGAACCTTTAAAACCTGCCCTCTTTAGAAATCAAAGGGGAAGCCTGCTGTGTTCGCTAAACTGTGGAGAAAAGTCTGCTTCTCTTGACTTCAAAGACCAGGGTGCTTATCACCTAGGTTCCCTTTTCTTAGGGGCTCTGTTGGTGAGGGGGCAGGGCTATCTGAACCTTAACACTATTCATTTGAAAATGTCTCAATTGTGTTCTTGGCAATTTTACCTTATTGCTCTGTACCCAGCCCTTATATGAAGCTATAAGGGTAGGAGTGGTAGAAATGGAAATCTTAAATCTCCATTCTCAATTAAGAGAAAATTCCATAGAGCAGAGTTACAGCCTCCCTTACTTTTCTCCGGATTTCTATTTGAAGGCTATTTTTTTTTTTTTTTCCTTTGGAAGATACCTTAGTCCTATCTTTATTTATAGTGTAATTGATTAAACAGTGAAGTAATACAGCCATATATTTGCTAAATTGTTTCTTTACCTGGGTCCTGCATGACAATAATAGGGTGAAATGAAGATGGTTTTTCACATGCAAAGATCAAATGGGCATTCTTTATTTCTATAGGCAAAAATACAATACCAAAGTCAGTATTAAATTCTAGGCTCCTGCACTCGTTTTTATTACGTCTTGTCCGTCATAACTCAAGCTCTATATTGAACAGCTGGGATAATCCTGAACAGGCATTTCTTTTTGTGTCGCAGCCACAGTGAGATCACTGAAATGCTGGTATATGCTGAAAAGATCTGTTCAAACTCTTCAGTGTTCTTCTCCCTCAGTCTTTGTGGGAGAATGCGAATGTATCTAAAATTGAGCAACTTCCAGCACGCAGTTCTTTGCCTCCTGTTACTGTGCCGGTAATTTAGACTATTTCTTTGCCCTCTTTCCCAGTGTGCAGCATTAAAATATGGGTATTTTATAAGGCAACATTGACATATTCTTCTGCATTGGCGCATTGGTATCAAACTGCCAGTGCTTTCAGACCTCTGCTCTGTTAATCTTTCAGAGAGCTGCTCGAGATCTCTAAGTCAGTGCTGATGCTGAAATAACACATACTGCTTATTTGATAATATTTTTCGAAATGATTCAATAAATATTTACAAAGCATTCACTTTTTTTTTTTTTGCCTTTTTGAGACAGGGTCTCCCTGTAGCCCCAGCTGTCCTGGAATCACTGTGTAGACCAGGCTGACCTTGAGCTCACAGAGATCCGCCTGCCTCTGCCTCATGAGTGCTGGGATTAAAGGCATGTGCCACCACGCCCGGTTAAGATTCACTATTTTTAATACATGTAATATAGTGCGGGTTCCTGTCAGTACTTTGAAGAAAAAACAGCTGTTCCGTCATTCAAAAGGTTTATTCAACATAATCAATGTAAGTATATTGTGTTTAAAGGGATAGATAAAATAGATAATGCTTTTATAAGCATTTCAAGACCTAGAGTAACTGAATAAGCACAGACTTACAGAATCATTTTATTGGCGAAGTGAGAAGGAAATGTAGAATACTATTTTGAAACTGGTACTTTTGCTGCCATCCTGGCCATGGCAGAGCTGCACAGAAGTAACTTGTCTCACACAAGGAGAATATTTATTCACTGCTTCTGCCATTGTTAATTAAGTTCTAATACTTGATTGCAGTACTTCCAGTACTACCTCCCAATACTTTACACAGGCATAGGTTAAAAGGGCTGCTAGATTTTTCTTTGATCATTTTTTGTTTCTAGAAATAGAGATGCAACCACTGGAGCAAGGTGACAATAATAACTTTGAGTTACAGACTCAGGAGAGTGAATCATGACTTCCTTACGTTCCTTGGGACTTTCCTTTAAGTCTGTGTTTTTGGGATTCACCTTTTCCATAGGGTGATTTTTACCCATGAAGTAGCTTTCCTCATTCAAATATATTCTGGTTAAATTGACCCTATCAAGTTCTAGCTATTCAAACACATGCCTGAGTCCTAAGACACCTAAGCATGGACTCAAGCTAATACACTTCCCACTCTTTTATTTTAATGCTCACGTGATACCACCCCATTTTAATTTCCATTGTATATTCAATGGTCCCTTTATCTAGCTATGTATCTATATATCTATCTGTCTAACCTGGAAACAATAACCACATCAACTTTGAAGAGCCTTAGTAATACACATACCCACCCATACAGTTTTCCTAAATCAAAATGCTTCGGGTTTCTTTCATTATGTATTTTTAATATCTAACACATACTGCTTACTTTATAACAATTTTCAAGATGATTCAATAAATATTTAGAAAGGATTCACTATTTTTAACATATTATGTGTATAGTGTGTGTTCCTGTCAGTGCTTTGAATAAAAACAGTTGTTCATTCAAAAGATTTATTCAACATAATCAATGCAAATATATTATGTTTAAAGGGGTAGATCAAATAGATAATGCTTTCATAAGCATTTCAAGACCTAGGGCAACTGAATAGGCACACACAGAATCGTAATAGTCATTTCATTGATGAAGTGATAAAGAGATCAAGAAGAATTTGAGTGATAATAAAAGTTATTTTAAAGGGAATTTACATTGATTTGAAGGACACTTTACTTCATATACAATATCTTTGTAAAATTCAAGAAAACTGTAACACACATCTTTACAATTTCAGAAGACATATCCTTAGAGCAGTATTATTCCTCTACAGTTAAAAATAAAAATATTGAAAATCTTGGAATGAAAATAGAAGGAACTCTTTTGCAAGCCAAAGGAAACTTGGAACTTTAGTACTTATTTAACTATGAAAGAGTCAATGTGTGTTGTAATGAAGAGAAAACTGATTTTACCACATTCCCATTGTGAAGATCTTACAGCTACTTATTTCATAATTAGGGAGACCATATATTAAAAATGATTTCTTCAGGCATCAGTGTGTACAAGCAAATGTTTAGTTTCTGTTAAATTAACACTTCATGAAAAGATCAAAGTAAAAGTTTCAACAAATACTTTTTTATGTTATATTTGAAAAGGGGAAAAAAATGAAGACCAGACTGCAGTTACTCTATTGCATAACAGTTAAGTCTCTCAGTTCTCATTTTCTTTTCTTTTGTTGAGCTCTCTGTCACTGGAAACTCTTAAACCAATTTCAAGTGCTACACCTGAATAAACATGTTATAAAAGTGTTTATGTATTGAAGTGGGTCAGTTCAAGGTATGGTATTTGGCTGGAACTTCTAATTTCTCTTTTTACAGTAAAAAGGCTGCCAGAAGGAGGAAGTCTGAGCTGAATTAATACATTTGCTACAGTGGAAGTAAAATGGAAACTGCTCTAACCACAAATCAAATGGCTTCCTTCATTTATGCCAATGATAAAATTTTTCTAAGAAATATATACTCTCTGGCATAGGGCCACTGTAAGTTTGCATTTGAAAGAGAACCCTGTACGCTTATTTGTTTAAGGTTTACTGCTTGGGTTATTTGTAAGTCCTTTTCCTGGTAGGACTTAGAGTAAAGAGTCCTGTGAGGTAGATGTCCATTTTAATTCTTGTTATAGACAACATTCTCCACTATGTAGAAGAATAATCAATGAAGACACTTATGTTGCCTGGATTTGTGCAACCTTTCTTTTAAAAAGCATTACCACATGTAAAGGAGCTCTGTCGCTCACAACAGCTGCAAAATCTCTTACAACGCAGTCTCATTTTCTGATAGTGCAAAGTCTCTCTGTACAATACATGTATACACAAAACTGTTTATGCTGCCTAAATAAATTTCATTAAGAACAAGGGTTTATTTACTGAAATGCCGTTGATACCATTTTAGGGAGCTGTATTCCTTTTCTTTCCTTTAAGATTAGTTGGGTCTTTTAATGGACTGAGGTTGTGCCACAGTCTTTACTGAATAAATGTTTCAAGACAACATACATATTTCTCAGGGGCAGCCAGAGTCAGTCATGCACTTTTTTCAAACCATGTTACATATTACCTTAGGATTGGTAACTTCATATCTGGAGTACTAACTTTGTATAAGTCTCAGTAATTTTCAACTAAATTTATAACTCAAAGTTAAAAAGATTGCCCTTTTTGTGTGATTTCCATGGAGCCAGATTATCAATCAATGGTTTTCTTTGTATATATAGGTATATAATATATACTTATATATTAGATGCATTATTTATTTGCATATAATATAGACATAATTTAAGTGACAATTATTTTAAATTAGAAGAGCATAAGAAAAGTGAATTATTAAAAAGGGAGAATTAGTGTTACCTAACTCCTAGAATGTTTGTAGAATCAATAAATAATTTAGAAAGACTACCCAGAAAATGGTACACACAGTAAAGGTTCCAAACATATTTAGTATGATTATAAATATTTTTGCTTCCTCATGAGTAAGGTCCTTTAATCAACATCAACTTCTAGTACCCAGGACACCTAGTCTTGCAACACACCCTGGTTTCTCTGTCTGTCTCTATTCTTTCTGTTGTATGTCTACACATTAATGAGGGTTAGATGAAGTATGGGTTAACTGAGAAGTAAAGATGAGTAAATTTTTCTCTTGAGAGACTCCAGGCTTGGTTTGACTCTTCTAAAATCTTCTCAGTTAATATTCTGTATGCGAAAATCCAGAGAGACAAGAATTTAGAAATTTCCATGTTTGTTTCAAAATATTTCATAATCAGAACGAAGGGAGTTTAAAACAAACTTGCATCCCTAGGAAGGGTCTCCCAGACTGACTTGTAAAGAATGGTAAGTAGAGCAAACAGCTTTATAAAGTTTACTGAGGCTGCCAGAAGTAAAGGAGAAAGATTGTCAGTATCCAGTGTTTAGCACTGGAAAGACTGACTCAAGCTGGAGAAAGCACATATACCCTTGTATCACTTAGAGGAAAACTATGGGGTATTTAATGCAGAACGGCCCATAGTTGACTTTGGTGTTACTAATCCACATTACAGTCATACTTGAATAAACAACTTGACTCTTGACTTTAGTTTTAAGAGGGCACCTGAATTTGGAGGGCACCCTCTCCTCTAGATGTCTCTCTCCTGGAACTGTGTTCCTGAGCCTTTCTTCACCCATACTTTTCTTCAAAACCATTTCTCCAGCTTCAATGGGAGAGCTACAAGCTTGGATCCACCCTTATTAGACAATCTTACCCTTTCACCCCTTGGCCTACAACATCTCATATACACAGTTCTTCTCAATCCGCACTGTTTTCAGTGAGCATTGGAATATTAATGCTGTGCTGCATTCAGTCCTTTGATTTACTAATTTGATCACACCCCAGGGAAAGTTGGGGCTCCCAGGGATCAAGGTCAGGTGCCAAGGTCACAAGAGCGTATGGCTCAGTGAGCTTGTTTACATTATAAACAGTAGATTTTTGGTTGCAAGGTTAGGTAAAAGTCATTAGTCTAGATTCTGTTCATACTGTAAAAGGCACTTTTACAGTTGACTTTGGAATTGCTATTTCATGTGGATATTTCCAGGCTGATGGATAAGCAAGCCTTTCTGTTACTATATTCTTGACTTTACTGCTGAGAAAGCACCAATGAATGAGAAGAGCCAGGTATACTGGCTTTATATTGGTATACAGTGATGCAATTTAGCCAAAGGATGTGGTAGAATAGAGGCAATTAAATAAATATGCGTAGGTATTTGTCTGTAATTGTAAACATCAAGGTTCTTAAGAAGCTTGGCCTGTAAGGAAAACATAATAATACTTAAAAGTTTCTCCTTGTTTAAAGTATCTCAGAATTCACTCACATCAGATAAACTTTTTCTCTTTTTCAAAAATCAAATGCTTGTGTATTATGTTCTAGGACGCAGTATCAACATAAAATCTGCTGGTCTTGTGGGACGACACGGTGCTCAGTCAAAGCAGCCGTTCATGGTGGCCTTCTTCAAGGCTAGTGAGGTACTTCTTCGATCTGTGAGAGCAGTCAACAAACGGAAAAACCAAAACCGAAATAAATCCAGCTCTCATCAGGATGCCTCAAGGATGTCTAGTGCTGGAGGTAAGATAAAATGAGAGGGGCAGTTATGCTCAGTGAGTTACAGGGTCATACGTTGCAAATAAAGTTGTTACAATAAATTTACCCTCTGCATATACTTCATTTGGTCTATTAAATCATCCAGTGATATTTCTAGCAGCCTCAGAATAGTTTATCAGTGATTCACTCAATAATTCATTTTAAAATAACCATGATTTCCCTTCTTATGTTGAAAGATTACATTCAAATTAAAATTAAGCTGGCAGTAATAAAGTTATGAAATAGCTAAAAACAGAGTCTAGCCAAAACTAAATGGCACATCTTTCTGGTTAAGTTCCCTAGGGGATGCTCAACCAGGTGAATCAGCATAAAACTATTTCTTTATTATTTACATGTAAATCATGTAACTAAAATGATTTTTAAAAAAATAGGAGCAGAGTAGAGTGTATGAGAATTAAGGTAATGCTTTCTATTTCTATTAATTCTCTGGAGGGCTGTATCTGGACTGTCCAATCACATGAATACATAAACTTGGAAAAATGCTATGAACACACTGCTGATATGAATATTTTTAAATTTAGTATCATCTTGTTTGGAAAAGAAAATAAAATTTTTTTCTGGTCAAAAAGTTGATAAATGCCAGGATCCAAGATGGCTTCCACCTTACTCTTTACACCAAGAAGGACCTTGCTTAGTCCAGACTACATGTGTTTTATGTGAAGCAAAATTAGATAAAATTGATGTTTACATTAATAAAAGAAATTATTTTTATCATAGAATATCTCAGCTTAGTACACAAATGCTTGTTTACTTGCATGTGTGTGGGTCTGTGTTAACAGTCATTATAGTCACAGGACTTTGCTAGACACAATGGATGATCTGATACATAAAACAGTCATGACCTCACTAGCAGTATCGCAGCAGGGTGGAATTCTAATTTCAAATACTCTTTGCTCTTATTCTCAAAATCTTCATTTTTCTGAAGTTACTTGAAAATAACAAATGCTCCAGCATCTGAAATTCTCAGAAAGTGGAATTTATTGTACGGCACCCTCCTAAAGTGTAAGTGTCAGGTGAAAGAAGTCTTCTTGGTATATGTACCAACAGAAGCAGGAGGGAAGCATTCTATGTGGTGTTACATTATGTTAAATTAAATGCTATTTATAAAATGAAGCTCTCACATAATTTCCCATTGAAGGATTTCCCCCCCACTGGAAAGTAAAATATGATATTAATGCTATATTACAAACCTAGTAAATAGCTTCACAAAATATTTAGCTTGGCAAAAAGTTGTAATTTCTTAATATGAAGATGAAGGGAAATAACCTTCTAAGGCCTTTCTACCTTACAAATACTAGCCTGTTAAAGCTGTATTTCTTTCTCTTCATATAGAAAATTTCTGAATTTTTTTGAAATGTCATTAATTTAATGTAGCACCTTTAAGAAAAGGGCTTTCTGAACACTGAATAGAATAGTACATTTTTTTGAGGAAATTACAAAGGAAAAAAGTCATATACTCATTCTTAGAACATGTAATTATTCTGGCAGAAAGTTCTGGCAACTAGAATCATCAAAGTCCTTTTCCTTGTTGGCTAACTCTTTATCATCTTTTCTTGACTTCAAAGTAGCAAATGCACTTCTATAACCACAGTTGCATAAAACACGTGCAACGAAAATCATGAAACTTTTCAACAATTTTCCAATGCATTTAAGAGTACATGCTTATTCTAAAACATGTCAATATTTCCTTTTGAAAAGTGGGCTATTGGAACCATTTCTGTAAAATATATGGTAGGTAGTAGTTTTAAAGCTAGCTCATGTTTTAATAATAAGAAGAAAGAAAGTGGCTGGTTTATGTCTATGACAACTAAACTTTCAATAGGTAATAACCATGAAGACTGCAAAAGACTCATAAGATTTAGACTTAAAGACAGGCTGAAAGTAAGGAGATGCTAATATAAACAGAACACTTGGTACTTGGGAGGTTTGAAATGTCAGTGCAAATTTGAAGTTATCCAAATATAAATGATAACCACCGTAATGGTATCAGATTTTTATAATAAATGAAGTCTCCCTGACTAATACGCTGTGGAGGCAGGATTAAGAAAATGTGATCATAGAGGTTTGTTAGATTGCTTTTTTTTTTTTTGGTCTTTTTGAGACAGGATCTCCCTATAATCCCAGCTAGCCTGGAACTCACTATGTAGACCAGGCTGTCCTTAAACTCACGGAGACCTAGCTGCCTCTGCCTCACAAACACTGAGATTAAAGGTGTGCGCCACCATGCCTGACTAGATTGCAGTTTTTTATGTACAATCTCTAATTTATTTAATATTGGAAGTCTGAAAGAGCACAGAACATAGAAGTAAAATCCTGGTTGGGTCATTCTGACTATTTTACTCCATTGTGTCCTATTTTAAAGAGTACTATAGGAGATATGATGATGCAGTAGTGTAATCCCATATTTCAAGAGGCTAAGGCTGGAGAACTCATAATTCCAAGCCAACCTGGATACCTAAGGATGGTGTAGGAAGAAAGAGAGAGGGGAGGGAGAGTTGGGACTATAGAGAGACCCTGTCTTAAAACTAAACCAAGAAGAAGAAGGAGAAGGAGAAAGAGAAGGAGAAGGAAAGAAGGAGAAAGAGAAGGAGAAGGAAGGAAGGAGGGAGGGAAGAAGAGAGAAAGAAAGAAAAAAGAAAGAAAGAAAGGAAGAAGAAAGAAAGAAAGAAAGAAAGAAAGAAAGAAAGAAAGAAAGAAAGACCCTTAATAGTCTGTGAATCATTCAAGATTTTGGAAACCAACATAGTGTACAGCACTCATCAAAGAAACTTCTTTTTGTAACAGATGGAGGTTACTGCAGAGTTGCACATCTGGTCAGGCGTAGAGAACATAAACCTGGGTGATGCTCGGTCCTAGGCAATACATCTGCAGTCGAATTCCTAAAATCAAGGCTCATGGAACATAGTGGAATAAGGGGTAGTGAGAGGGCTAATGCAACCCTCAACTCTCACCAGTGAGACTTCCATGTACATTAGAGTGTGATAGACACAGAAGGCCTCAACTGGCCAAGCTTTGGAGAAAAAAAGAGACTGTAAGAGTGTAGGATGGGACTGCTATATGGAACCTCACCCACCACAGCTCAGGAATCACTGAGGCAGAGGAGGTAGAAAGATTGTAAGAACCATGGCTGGTTCATAAACATATGAGGTGGAAGCTTCCAGGCCAATGGAGGCTTGCTCATGTGTGCCTGTGGCAGTGGTGAGATCCAACTTGGGACCCATGTCAGCTCAATTAAACAAGGGCTCAAAGGGGAGGTGAGAAATAGGTGGCCAGTCAGCACTAGATCAAGAATGATTTGAGACTGATTGCTGCTAGGTGAGGGAGAGTATGACTTACATAGGACCACCAGATGGCCTGACTAGACTCCAGTGCACACATTTACACTGAAGGACATTGGGATACAAACCCCTGAATGAATAGGACTCATGTATAGCAGAGTGCATAGGGTTCAGTGGGGGGGGGGGTATGGATAGGGGAGGGGATATGAATGTGAGTGGGAAGTGTTATATGAAATTTTAAAAGCTCAATAATAAAAAAAAAAAGATTTAGGAACCCTTTCCCTCATGTTTACTCTGGCACATCTACTTGGTCTTTAACCAGTGCTCGTTATTTTTGCATTTTATTATATACTCTCTATGTCTTCTCTCATTTCATACTGGCTACATACCCCTTACTAGTTGCATAATTTTGCACGTGGTATGAGACATTTCTCTGAGAAAAAGTAGGCATTTCCAGAAACGGAAGGATGGAATTCCTCACCCATGTGCTTAGGTTATGGGACCATCTAGCTCTGTTAAATGACTGAGATACACAAGCATTCTGAGCTGATAGAAATTTTTGTAGGAAATTACCAATGTGACACTCTTTAGGAGTAAGACTTAAGGACAGAAATGTAAAAGGAGATGATGGGACTCAAAGACACCAGAAGAGGACACTAAGGAAATGTGAAGTAATCAAGAATGCAGAAGGTTTCCAGTCATCTATTTAAATGAGAATACCGAAGTGGGTGCAGTAATGAGTCCACATGAACGTAACAGGGCAGGAAAGAAATGAAATCATGAAAGTCAGTAAAATTTCTTCATGGACACTAAGTGAATGTTGATCCTACTAACCCAGTTAGTGAGCATGAAAACAGACTGAGCCAGAAGCAGAAACAGTGAGTAGGAGATATTTCAAGTTTTATAGCATATTGAAACAAAAGCTTGTAGATAAATTTTTCACCAATGACTTCTAGGGTGGAGATGTCCTTTGTATTGTTAGCATGGATGGTCAGCTAAACACAGTTTAAGAAACATACCATGTAGCTATTATTTTATTAGCTTCTGTTTTGGGTTACAAATTTATATCTAGACAAGCACAGATCTCTCTCCACAAACAAATAGCATCCACGCCAACTAAAGAAGCAATATCATTTTTCACCTCCCCCATCAAAAATGAAGCTCAAGGACATATCACATTCATTTCATTGATAGTCTATTTCCACCATAACTGCCTTTAAACCTCCTTAACCCATATTCATCGTTTTCAGTTTCTGTGAATAAACTAAAATTTTCTGTCCTAATTCTCTAGTTGCTCACTTCCTTTTCTTCGTTTTCCTTTGGAAGTTAACAAAAGACAACTAACATCTATTTTGCTTCAAAATAACAGCTTTTCATCATAGTTGGTTCACTTTTAAATTATGTTTAGGATATCTCTATATGTTTCTGTATAGATATATGTACCTATCATTTGTTTATATTATCAACTATATGGATCATCTGTCTTTATCATCTACCTATCATACATCCTACAGAAGCTGGCACTGTATTTGAAAATTATATATATATTATATATATATGTATATGAAGGTTTAGGGTTTAAGTTTGTTGTTTCCTTTATAGATAGGTTAACCTATGTCCCTTTGGTTTTCAATAATTAATGTTCAGAAAATTGAAAGTTTATATAGATCTCAGGATTTTCAACACTTTTTACTGCCCTAAATTTTACTGTGTTGTCAATGTCTTTTCCTAAATTAAAATATTATTTTTAATTTTATTGAATTTTTTGTATATTTCATACAGAACATCTCAAATAATCTTAATCATCTTTATACCCCCATCCCCAATGGAACCCTCCTCTCCCTCTCCCCCTACTGGAGCCCGTAGACTCTGTCATCCCTGTTAAGGCCGACTGGGTTGTCAGTGTCCCCAGCTCTTCCCCAGTGCAAGTCGATCCATTGAGTATTGTCAGCCTATCTGTCTTCTTTAGGAAGACCAAATCTTCTTCATCTAGCCGCAAACAGTTGCCAACTTTCCTTCAGATAAGATTGAAGTCTGCTGTTCATTTTCTCAGCTCTATATTGGGTTCCTGTCTGCCAAAGTTTGCGTGGAACTTGTGCATGCTGGCACCATTGCCATAGAATCATATCAGCAGTTAGCCAGGAGCTTGAGAATATTACCAAGTACCACAATTGGTCAAACACAGACATTGTTAATGGATTGCCCAGGCCTAAGTGACACATCCACAATGCAACCTCTACATCTAAGACTCATGGAACATAGAACAGGGATAAAGAAGAAGACATTAATGAATCTCTCAGTTCTGAATAATGAAGTTCCTTCATGCAGCAGAGGGCCAGAAACACAAATAGTCACAAATGGTGAAAGTGTGGAGATAAACAGTCTGCTGAATGATGGACAGGACTCCTTTATCAAACTTCATCCACCCAAGGCTCAAGGACCATCGTGAAAGAGGGGGCAAAAAAATAGTAAGAGCCAGGGAGGAGGTGCAGGACCATATGGAAATAGATTGTTATTTTAAATAACATTTAAAGAATAAATCTATATTATTTGTAGAAATTGGCCATAAAATTTGCATGAATACTTAATATTTTCAATATTTTGCATTATTTTATTAATGCTGTTACCATTACAAGATAAATCAGAGAAATAGCATATTTATAACACCTGCATTGCAGTTTAAGTGGGCTAGCAAATTTTTTTCCATGTTAACTATGGCTTTAGAATGAGTTAGTAAATTTTAGCATGACTTCATTTTTTGACGGGTTCATCAAAAGAATTATATCCATTTCATTTAATCTCCTAAGGACTGCCAGTTGATATTTTTAAAGATACAGACATCATTTCCTTTCCCGTCCTCCCACAGTTTAACTTGCAAATCATTGATAGTAAACTCACTGCAGACTTTGCTGGTTTAGGTAAATTTACTTAATTCAAATACCCATTAATTTTTATTTCTGACAGAATAAGCATATGGGCTTAACCCTCTATGAAATCAGACATATAGAAGCAGGTTTCATTAAAAGTTTCATTGTTCATTACCTTTATGTGATATTATATATATATATATATCTTTCTCCTCATAAACCTATATTATTTGAACTTTAAGGTTTTATGTTCTTTTTTTATAAGCATGGAGCTTTAATAACTACATATGTAGTTTATGGCTTTTCCTGTACATATATTCATTTTATGTTTAGTATTAAAAATATACATATACACAATTGTTTGCCTGCCTCTGCGTCTTGAGTGCTGGGATTAAAGGTGTGTGACACCACACCAGGCCACGAATAATCATTTGCAGTAAAAATAAGAGGCTGATCACAGAGTTATCATTTGCTTTCTGATATGAGATCCTTTCACTAAGAGTTGAATAATTAAGCTGGTGGGTGAAATCTTAAAAGGAACTTTCTTTGCAATAAATTATATTGCTGTTTTGCTCTTTCATCTTCTCTATTTTTTTTAATCTTATGTGTACGGGTGTATTGCCTGCATGTGTGTAAGTGTACACTTGTGCAATGCTCATGGAAGTCAGAAGAAGGCACTGGATCTCCTTGGAACTGGAGTTACAGGTGGTTGGTAACCATCATGTGGGTGCTGGGAATCGAACCCAGGTTCTCTGCAAGAGTAGTCAGTGCTCTTAACCGCTGAGCCATCTCTCCAGCCCCCTCATCTTCCCTATTTCATTGTTTCACCAAATTTTTTCCTTGTTCCTCCCTCATTAGGAGGCTTGTGCCCATGCCTTCTGAGGTCCCAGGGCTAATAAACAGACATAAGATGTCCTATTTGAATTCTGCATAGTTTATATGACATTTGGGAGAGGGTGATTTAAAAAAACACGGATTCTTATACACTTTTCCTTTTCCATATTTGGAATGCACTCACCATCCATCTACCACCCCCCCTGTCTCTCTTGCTCCCTGTTCCAGGTGCCCAATATGGCATTGGCTCCACCTCTTAATGACTTGCCTTCAAAGAAATGGCTACTCATAACCCATGTGCCATTCAAACCCTGCCCGTAGTCTCCATCAGCTTTTGTGTGCTGCGCCAGTTTCATCTTACCCTGTGGAGCAGTTCGCTGCTTCCTGGCCTGTCACATGCTTCGCTCCAAGTTCCAAAATGGCTGTGGCTCAACCCCTTTTTCCAGGGTGCACCATTTCACCAACTCTTTTTGGAGGAATGAGTTATTTTTGGACTACACTCCACCCCTTTCCTCTGGCTCTTACAAACTTTCCACCATCTCTTCCATGAATTTCCCTGAGCCTTGGAGGGAATGGCAGATACAGGGCTATCTCTGTTGTATCGTGGCAAAATATTGACCTCTTGGGCCTCCTCATCATTTGTCTTCAAGATGTGATCTATCTCAGTGGTGTTTTCCCCTACTATAAAGATGAATGGAAAGAAGTAGACACATCTAAACAAACATGAATGTAAATAAAAATGCCTAGAAGATATCCCAGTAGGTGTACCATGTTCATTAAATAGAATACTTCTAATAGCTTCCCCTAGGGGCCTGTAGCCTTCCCTGGCACAGGGATTTCGCCTGGTCTACAGCACCAGATGTGTGTTCCCACTCCTAGGAGTGGGCCTTATCCAATTAGAGATTTTTCAGTTGTACGTATGTCAGTTGCACCATTATTGCACTAGCAAACATTGTGTGGCATGTCCACAGCATGTACCATGCAGAGTCCATTGTTGAGCAGAGTCATAGGGGATCCTTTTCCCCTAACCATCTGCACAGCACCTTTTGGCACTATGAAAGCCACCCATCCAGTGGCATGGCGTTTTAGCTCTGTCTTTTCTTCTCCTGTGCTCACATCAAGCAGTGTCTTTAGAAACATGGCCTTACTAAACTTTCTAGAGTACAATTGACATTAGTGGCAATAGCACTGGTTAACTTGAGGACCTCTGGGAGCTCTCTCTGACCAACAGCTCATAGGGGGGCAACCCATCCCTGGTACTGTAGTTTTTCCTGAAGAGTTGTATAGTTTTGGGAGCCTCTGTTTTTATCTTACCCAACCATAAAACTCCCAAGAATCTTACAACTATAGCTGGCCTTTGTTTCTTCAGGTAACTTTCAAATGGGTTTCACATCTGTAAAATACTCAAAGGTTAACATCATATATTAAATAAGTCATAGACAAGGTCTAACACAGCATGGAAAGGTTCTGTCCAGTCATATTAATTGCTTTCTCCATAGATCTTTGTTAAGCATCATAGCATGGGTAAGAGGCATTAATTTGGTTAGTTCTTTATTAACTTTAGATATGCGTTTGGAGTCATTTGACATTCTGGGGATCTTACTTGGAATCTTTGTATTCTTTTATCCTTGATGTGTTTATAGGTTTTGGCAGTAGTTGCCTGGCCCCATACTGGACTAAGGAGGCAGAGGGTCTCTCTTGTCCCTGCTGCACCTATTGGTTTCATGAGTCAGGCAGTTCCTGAGACTGCCTCCTGGTTGTAGCTATATCTGTTGCCTTTCCATTGCCAATGCCTGATGAGGGAGGGCCTGATGGAATGGGAAAAACTGCCCCCACCCCTAGCATAGCCTTGCTCAGGAGAGAAATGCAACTTATTTAATCTTCCCTGGGACAGTTTTTATCTTCGGAATACCTTTTGTGAACTGTTCTTCAGATTTTACAGCCTTCCAGAAACTCCTTAGCACTGAATTTGGCTTTCTTTTCATTTTTTAAAAATATTATTTTTTTAATACGTGATTAGAAGCATTTCATTACAGCATAAATATACTCAACAATTTCCAGAGCAAAGATGCATCTTTTCAAAGTTGGCTGTAAATATTTAGGTTCACAGAACATCTCAAACAATCTTATTCATCTATATATCCACATCCCAAATGTCACATTCCCATATTCTCTCCCTCCCCCACCAGGGCCCAGATACTCTGTCATCCCTGTTACTGTCCACTGTGCTGTTGGTGCCACCAGCTGTTCCCCAGTGCTTCCTCATCAGCTGAACCTAGTCAGCCTATCTGACTAGATAAAGAGTTCCTTCTTTTAGTAAGATCAGCACTTCCTCATCTAGCAGCAATCAGTTGTCAATAATCCTTAAGATAAGATTGGGATCTGCTGTTCATTTTCACATTTCTATACTGGGTTACTGTCTGGGAGTCTCTTAGGCCACCCTGGCCAACAACTCAAAGGAAGGTATCTCCTGTCTGGCATTGTTTCTTGTTATATAGCCTTTAGCTATACACTGGGATTCTTAAAGAATTATATTGATCCCTTTAATCTTTGGTTATACATTCCTTTTGGGTGTTTAAGAAAATAGAGTTGGCCCAGATAAACCAATTTACTTTTACTCTTAAGGTCATTTGAGGATCTGTTCCTCAGGCATCACATGGGCTTAGAAGGAGCCCCTGGCTCCTTTCTTTTACCACTTCCATCTATGTGAAGTTAAGTCAAAGGTCCTGCTTGACCATGGCTGGCTTCACTTGGAAGCATGGAGGAAATATTTCCTCTGTGTTGACTCTCCTCTGTCTATACTGGACATTGGTTCAAGTCCATTTGGTGGGATTTCCATTGCTTCCTTGACCAAGAGGACAGGTGACTCACCACAGTTACAGGACATTTGAGAAATGCTCATAGTCCCCTGGAACTTGGTCAACCTACAGGGCAAGGAGCAAAAACTGTCCTTTATGTCCCTCTGATCAAATTAATATAGGTCTCAAAGTATGGCTATTAAACATCCAAGAAGCTTAGTTCCACCAGTCTCGTACTTTTAATTACCATTTGCTATGTACCTGAAGCTTGGGTAAAGACCAAATGTTCTCAGATAAATCTTACCTAGACATATATTATATTCCTTGGAGCTACTTGTATGTATAATTTTTCAGTAAGTTGTTCATTTAATATGGTTCCCTCTGTTTATTTTTAAACTAGCTAGGCATTACTTAACTCTCACATATTCTAACCCCTCCACCATGGGTTACCCACTTAATGTGCCCCCATTTCTCTGATTTCTCCCTTAATAATACCCTTCTTTCCATCTATCCTCAAGGTTCTTTATATAATGCTCCCTCTTCCCTCCCCTTAAAATAACCCCATTTTTATCTATATCTCCCTTCTTAACACCTTTTTCCTACTGTTCTTATTTTTCAGAGTCTTTATTTTCCATTATCCCAGTGGTTCCTGTTCATTATCCTGGTTCTTGTAGTTATGTCTGGATTCATACTCACTTATAGGGGTTTGGTCTAGGATCCACATATGAGGGAGAACATACATCGTTTGTTTGTTTGTTTTTTTTTTTCTTTTTCTGAGTCTGTGTTACTTCACTTAGTATAAAAGTTTCTAGCTCCATTCATTTACCTGCAAATTTCATGATTTCATCTTTCTTTACTGCTAAGTAAAACTGCTTCATATAAATGAGCCACATTTTCATTATCCATTCATCAGTTAAGGAACACTTAGGTTGCTTCCACCTCTTAGCTACTGTGAAAAGAAAGAGCAGCAACAAACATGGATGTATGTGTCTCTGCAATAGGATGAGTTCTTTGGGTACATGCCAAGGAGTGGTATAACTGGGTCAAATGGTAGGTTCATTTTTAGTATTTTAAGTGTTCTCCACACTACTTTCCATAGGGATTGAACAAGTTTGCAATCCCACCAGCAGTGGTTGGGCATTCCCCTTTCCCCACATCCTCTCCAACATTTGGTATCATTTGTTCTCTTGATTTTAGCCAGTATGACTGGGGTGAGATGAAATCTTAAAGTTGTTTTAATTTGCATTTCCCTAATTATTACTGATGTTGAACATCTTTTAAGATGTTTTATAGCTATCTTTACTTTTTCTTTTGAGAACTCTCTGTTCAGCTCCTTAGTCCATCTTTATCTTCTTTTGTGAAATCTTTGTTCAGCTCCTTAGCCCATCTTTTAATTGGGTTACTTCCTTTCATGATTCTTTGTTTTTTGAGTTCGTTATATATTCTGAATGTTAAACTTCTGTCAGATGTGTTGCTGGTGAAGATTTTCTTCCATTCTGTGGTTTTCTCTTCATTTCCTTGGTTGCTTTTTTTGATGTATGAAGCTTTTTAGCTTAATGACACCCATTTGTTGATTCTTGACATTGTTACCTGAGCAATTCATGTCTGGTTTAGAAAATCTTTTCTACACCTATATCTTGAAGGTTATTATGAATGTTCTCTTTGAACTGTTTCAGAGTTTCAGGCTTCACATTGAGGTCTTTGATCCATTTGGGGCTGAGTTGTGTGCAAGGTAAAAGATAGGGCTTTAATTTCATTCTTCTGCAGGTGGAGATCCAGTTTCACCAGTATCATTTGCTGAACATGCTGTCTTTCCTCCAGTGAATATTCTTGGACCATTTGTCAAATATCGGGTGGCTGAAATTGCATGTACTTATATTTGGGTCTTCAATTTTGTTCTATTGATCTACGGGTCTATTTTTGTGCCAGTACCATGTTGTTTTTATGACCAAAGCTCTGCAATACAGTTTACAATGTGGTATTGTCATCCCCTCAGCATGGCTCTTAGTGCTCAGGGTTGCTTTGGCTGCCCGAGGTCTTCTGTGCTTCCATATCAATCTTAGGATTTTTTTTCCAATCCTGTGAGGAATGTCATGGGCATTTTGATTGGTATTGCATTGAATCTATATATTGCTTTGATAGGATGGTCATTTTCACAATATTAATTCTTCCAATCCATGAACATGGGAGATCTTTTCATCTTCTGATGTCTTCCTCAATCTCCTTCTGTAAAGATTTAAAATTTTCATTGTAGAGGTCTTTAGTGTCTTTGGTCAGGTTTTTTCCAAGATACTTTATTTTATTGTGAAAGGGAGGGTTTTTTGCAGCTTTTGTGAAAGGGAGTGTGTCCATGTACTGTTTCTCTGACTGTTTGTTATTGGTGTATAAAAGCGCTCCAGACTTTTTAGATTAATTTTGTAACCTGTCACTTTACTGAATGTGGTAATAATTTCTAGGAGTTTCTGGTGGAAATTTTGTTTTCTCTTAGATATATTATCATATCATCTACAAAAAGGGATAACTTGAATTATTCTTTTCCAATTATTACTCCTTTAATTTCCTTCTATTGTCTTATTGCTCTTGCAAGAGTTTCAAGCACTATGCTAAAAAAGAGTGGAGATAGTGGACAGCCATGTCTGGTTCCTGATTTTAATGGGAATGCTCCCAGATTTTCTCCAT
>NW_008348874.1:384689-392771 GCF_000622305.1 Nannospalax galili
GTATGTCATATATACCTTTGTTATGTTGGCATACATTCATCAATTCCTAGATTTTTGGAACTTTAATCATAAAGAGATGGTGAGAGTTTGTCAAAGGCCTTTTCTGCATCTATTGAGATGATCATATGATTTTTTACTTTCAGTCCATTTATATGATTTATGATGTTTATTGACTTATGAATATTGAACCAACCCTGCATCACTGGAATAAAGTCAACTTGATCGTGGTGGATGATCTTTTTTGATGTGTGTCTGTATGCAGTTTGCAAGTATTTTGTTGAGAATTTTTGTATCTATGTTCATTGAGGATATGGGTCTATAGTTTCCTTTTTTGGTTGTATCTTTACCTGGCTTTGGTAGAGTGATGCTGGCTTCATAGAACAAATTTGGAAGTTTTCCCTCCATTTCAGTGTTTTGAATAAATTAAGTAGTATTAGCTGTAGATCTTTAAATGTCTGGTAGAATTTTGCTCTAAATCTATCTAGTCCTGGGTTTATTTTAGTCGGGAGGTTTTGTATTACTATTTCAATCTCCTTATGTGCTATGGATCTGTTTAAGCTATTGATCTCTTCTTGGTTTAGTTTTGGTAGTTCCCATGCTTTTAGAAACCCATCCATTTCTTTTAGGTTTTCAAATTTAGTAGCATATGTTTTTCAACTATTCCCTTATAGTGTTCTGGATCTTTTTGGTGTCTGTTTTCTTTTCTTTTTTTTTTTTTTTTTTTTTGTGATTTGGAGGTGCTCTTTCTTTTTTTTTGGTTAACTGGGCTAGCGGTCTGTCAATCTTGTTATCTTTTCAAAGAACCAGCTCTTGGAGTTGTTGATTCTTATTGTTTTCTTTGTTTCAATTTCATTAATTTCTACCCTGATTTTTGTTATTTCTTCTTGTCTGCTGGGTTTGGGTTTCGTTTGCTGTGGCTTTTCAAGTGTCTTGAGTTACAACGTTAAGTGATTTATTTTTGTTCTTTCTGATATTTGATGTAGGCACTTAGAGCTATAAACTTCCCTCTAAGAACCGCTTTCAGCATGTCCCAGAGGTTTTGTTCGCCCCCAGGTCTTGAAGTCCTTATTATCCTGCTTCAACCTCTTGAGTATTTTCTTTCTTTCTTTCTTTCTTTTTTTTTTTTTTTTAAATACAAACATGTTTTAATTTGCATTATGAAAATACCTAGAATGAGCTTGCTGAATCCCTAGGAAGGACACAGTTAGCTGCATAATGAAATAACAACATGATCTTGAAATGCCTGTACTGTGTTTCTTTAACAGTGGAGCATGAGGTTCCAGTTGCTTCAGACTGTTCCCAGCACTTGGTAGGGTCAGTTTTATCTTGCTTGATATTCTAATGGATATGTAGCAGTATAGCCATTTTGTTAAAAGTTAAAAAAAATGAAGTTAATTTTACTAATACGTTTTGGTTAGCACAGTGTACCCATGATACACAATTTAAACATGAACTCCTGAGTTAATGTTGGTCAAGATAATTATGAATTTCATGTGGTAGATGTGGTATTTAGTCTGCTGTTATTGAATTAAGGATGGTCATGTTTATATTGATTGGTGGCACATTCATGTAGCTAAATTTTCACTTTTGTTGAATTTTATCAGTGTTAAGGAAACTGTTTTGACCATTGCTTCCTGTCTTAAAATAAGATTGTAATTCAAATACAGAAACTTGCTACATGATCATAATGATAGAGTGAGATCTTCTAGCTGGCAGAATCCCCCAACTGATGGCAGGGACTGCAGTTCTACCTTAAAGTAAAGCTAAAATTCAGTGGTAGAAGGCGATAAAAGCTTCTATGAGATTCACAGATATAAGAATGGAGCACAGTGAGGAAAGAACATCTGGGGGGTCAGTCCAGTGTTCAGACTGAACACAAAGGGCTGCAAGAGAACATTCTTTGTGGGGAGAAGAGAGAAGACTGCTCAAGTTCTAAAGCAAATATGCTATCAAAGAGTAAGCAAAGAGTCAGAGTAAGGGAGAGAGGGAGGGCGGGAGGGACAGGAAAGAAACAGAGGAAAAAAAGGGGGGAGAAGAGATGAAGGAAAGGAAAGAATAACAGGAAAGAGGGAAGAAAGGAGGAAGGGAAGGATAGGTAGATGGGCAAGGATGGGGGGAAGAAAGGGAGAGGGCAAAGAAGGGAAATAGGGAGGGAAAAGGAAGGGAGAGAAGGGAAGAAAAGAGGAGAGGAGAAGGAAGGAGAAGGAAGAAAGGAAGGAGTAAGGAAAAGAAATCATTCCTCAAGGCCCAGGATTCAGATTCAATAGAAGATTAGTCCAAATCAGACACACACCATTTTTTAAACAGAATGAATGTGGCCTTATTAAAACCTTAATAAAACTCCTGAGTGTGGGAAGGGTTCCAAAGGAGTAGCACCCCATACATACAGCTTTTCACAGAGATGTGTATGAAGAATGTGTACAAAGAATCTGGAAAGCAGGCCAACTTCCTATGCTAGCCACCTCCACTGCATGTCTCTGACTCACAAAGACACACAGGTGCACATTGTTAACACCTGAAATCTGCCCCCTGGGGAAGGCTTGGCAAGGAGAGATAGAAGGCACAGCAGATTTCAAGACCACAGGACCGAAAGGTGACAATCAGTGGGTACTCTGGCTGAAAAGAAGGCAGGCAGCTGTCACTGCAGACTGTGGCATTAAAATGTACTCTTTAAAGCTTGTCACTTTTTGAGATTTCAGTGAGTCAGCCAAGCAGGACTGGAAATACAACTTCCTCCATGGTTCAACTTATGATGCATCTAACCAGAGAAGGAGAAATTGAGGCTTATTGGTGAGAGGATGTTTACAGAGACTTCTACCTTTACTGAGAGTAGAAGGTAAAACTGAATGAACAGGACATCAAATGATGGATGGATGTGCTGGCTGTCCTGGGTAATTCAGGGCTCACAGTTGACCTTGATGTATTGCCACTTTTAAAGACTGAAATTTGTATGTAGAAGCCCTAATCCACAGTGTATATTTAGAGATAGGACTTTTAAAGAACATAATTAAAATTAAGGTCATAGAGCCAGACCCCATATTGATGTGGCCTTAATCTAGTACATGGGTGTTCTTTTTTTAAAAAATTTTAATAACTACATGATTAGAAGAAGCATTTCATTACAGCTTTAACATATTCAGTAAAACAGTTCAGAGCAAGAGTACATCTCTTTCACAAGTGGCTGTAAGTTTCTAGGTTCACAGCTGAATTAATACAATTATACAATATTGAGATCAGTATAAGCCCTGTAAGACATAAAATTGAATGAGTTTTTAACCTTTAAATTCAGTAACACACTCCAGAGCAAGAGTACATCTCTTTCACAAGTGGCTGTAAGTTTCTAGGTCCACAGTTGAACTAATACAGTTATACAATATTGAACTCAGTATAAGCCCTGTAAGAGATAAAATTAAATGAGTTCTTAACCTTTAAAACAGATCTCCATTTCATTTAAAAATATATTGCTCCTTAAAAAAAGATTCATTGGTTTTGCTACTAATGCTGAGATGTTGGTGCATGCATCTCTAATCTGTATGTATCTATTACTAGTCATAATCTGTTGCACTTGGATCCTTGGCACCTGTGTATGTCTATAGCGCCATCAGGTAGATTTCAATGGTAATGTTTATCACCTGTACTAGTTAACATGATGTAAATTTCCATGCTTCTTCCTCAAATGTAATACATTTTTTTTAATTTGTTAATTTGTGTGTGTGTGTGTGTATCACACAGAACATCCCAAACCGTCTTATGCAACTATGCACCCACTTCCCAGATGGCACCCTCCCATAGTCTCCCTCCCCCAACTATAGCCCATATGCTCTGATATCCCTGCTACTGTCTGCTGTGTTGTTGGCATCCAAAGCCATTCCCCACTATTTGTCCATCTGGTGAATCTAGTCAGCCTATCTAGAGTTCCTTGTTTTAGGAAGGTCAGCTGTTCCTCATCTAGCAGCAATCAGTTGTCAATATTCCTTTAGATAAGATTGGGGTCTGCTGTTCATTTTCCCAGTTCTATTCTGTGTTACTATCTGGGAGTTCCTTGGGCCACCCTGGCCAACAACTCAAAAGAAGGTATCTCCTATCTGGCATTGTTGCTTGTTATGTAACCTTTAGCTATGCACATGGACTCTTAAAAATTATATTGGCCCCTTTAATCTTTGGTTATACTTTCCTTTTGGGTGTTTAAGGCCATACAGTTGGCCCAGATAAACCAATTTATTTTTACTCTTAAGGTTGTTTGAGGAGCTGTTCCTCAGGGGTCAGATGGGCTTGGGAGGAGCCCCTGGCTCCTTTCTTTTACCAGTTCCACCTATGTGAAGATAAGTCAAAGGTCCTGCTCAACCATGGTTGGTTTCTCTTGGAAGCATGGAGGAAATGATTCTGCTGTGTTGACCCTCCTCTTGTTCGAGTCCATCTGAAGTTGCTCAGGATTTAAGGTCGTCAGTCAACAAGTGGGACCTCATTATATTAAAAAGCTTCTGTACAGCAAGAGAAACAATCAAAAACTGAAGAGACAACCCACAGAATGGGAAAAAATCTTCAACAGTGACACATCTGATAGTGGTTTATCATCCAGAATCTATAATGAACTCAAAAAACAAAGAGTCGTGAAACCAAATGACCCAATTCAAAGATGGGCAAGAGATCTAAACAGATAACTCTCAAAGGAAGAAATAAAGATAGCTAAGAAACATTTCAAGAGTGTCCAACATGGTTAGTAATTAGGGAAATTCAAATTAAAACAACCCTAAGATATCATCTTACCCCAATCAGCCTGGCTAGGATGAAGAGAACAAATGATATCAAATGCTGGCAAGGATGTGGAGAAAGGCGAACGTTTATTCACTGCTGATGGGATTGCAAACACATGCAACCTCTACGGAAAGCAGTGTGGAGAACTCTTAAAAATCTAAAAATGAACCTACCATATAACCTGGTTGTACTACTCCTTGCCATATACCCAAAGGATTCATCCTATTGTAGAGACACTTTTATAACCACGTTTGTTGCTGCTCTTTTCACAATAGCTAAGAGATGGAAGCAACCTAAGTGCCCCTCAACTGATGAGTGGTTAAGAAAAATGTGATATATTTACACAATGGAATTCTATTCAGCAGTTAAGAAAGATGAAATAATGAAATTTGCAGGTAAATAGATGGATCTAGAAACTGTTATACTAGGTGAAGTAACACACACTCAGAAAAACAAATGATGTATGTTCTCCCTCATATAGTAGATCTTAGCACTCAATCCTTTTAAATTACAGGTGCTTTTAATAAGATTATGCAATACTGCAGTCCCTTCTACATGAAATAACTACCATCATCACGACTTCAGTTGAACCTGATCACTAAACATTGTCACATTTGAGCTTATTGATGGTTGTGCTCATTCATTAAAAGAGGGCCAAGCAGGGTCATTGGACCCTCACTGAATTATCCAGTCACTCTTCCCAGAGAACTGTATGTAATTTGGCCCTAATCACACAGGACCTCCTTGATTTGGGGTGGGCAAATTATTCAATCTGGGGAAGGCTAGGAAGAGAAGGCATGACTCATGCTGGGTAAAGGCTTTCCAGTGTGCATACCCTCAGGTCATATATATACCTCAGCAACCCCTCAGTTATCTCGGTAAAGAAGCTCAATAAATTCATTGATTCCCAGTAAAACTTTAAGCAAACACTGGCTTGACACTAGAAACTTAAAAGGGAATAAGCATTGCTTAGCATCTCTGGGGAAAAAAAAGTCTCACACGGATGGAAAATTTATTTGTTAATGCTATTATGTCTCATAATTATTTTTTAAAAAAAGAAAATGAGAATGTAAAAGATGTTAAAATGGTATGGGAATGGAGATATTTTCCAAAATAGACATTAAAAATGAGAAAGCCTCAGCAAGTGATGAAGGTCTGTGTAGATTTTTTATGACGTACAAAGAATGAGACAAAAATAATATACACATAATCTTAAAATTTTTATGATCATAGTTTAGTCAACTAGCTTAAGGAACAAAATATATATCTAGTCAAGGTTTATCTGAGTATATTTGGTTTTTTACCAATGATTTATTTACATAGCACATGATAACTAAATATACCAGACTGGTGGAACTAACCTTATTGGATATTCAACAGTCATAGTTTGAGGTATATACTAATGTGGTCAGAGGGACTTAAAGACCAGTTTTTGCCCGTTGCCCTCCATGGTCGACTATGTTCCAGGGGATTATAGTACACCTCTCAAAATGTTCTGTAACTGTGGTGAGTCGCCTCTCTTGTTCATGGAGAACATGGAGACCCCCCGAGACAGACTTGAACCAGTGTCCAGTACACAAAGAGGAGGATCAACTCAGTGGGAACATCTCATTCATGCTTCCAAGTGAAGCCAGACATGGTCGAGCAGGACCTTTGAGTTATCTCCACATAGATCGAACTGATGAAAAAGAAAAAAAAGGAGCCAGGAGCTCCTCTCAAGCCCGTGTGACTCCTGAGGAACAGATTCTCAAATAACCTTAAGTGTAAAAATAAATTGATTTGAATAAACTGTATGGTCTTAAGCCCCCCAAAGTAAAGTATAACTAATGAGTAAAGTCACACACACACACACACACACACACACACACACACACATATATGAGTTGAAGGGATTATACTTCACATACATTAGGCTTAAATCCATATAAAAAGTTATTTAGATAATTATTTCTCATTGATGAATTTATTCCTAACCAGAAAGTTCTGCTTAGATGTAAGGCTTCAAATCTTGGTTTCTAATACTGTAGTGCCTACCTGTACCTAAGAGAGACAAGCTATTGTTCTAAAATGATGGATAAATTTGTTTTCTCTCCCTATCTAGAAGCCTTTGAGAGGGAACTGAAACTGATTCTAACCACTCCAACAGCTATTAAAATACCTGAAAGCAAATCCTGAATCCATCACTCTAGAGTATAGCCTTAGCAGACAAAAGAAAAATGAGGAAGAATCCAAAAGAGGGATGCTTTTGGAAGCCCTTGTCAAGAAATTCCAATGGACTCTCATATGAACATTTGAAAAATTGCCCTTTTCAACTTTTTTCTATTTCCCTGTCTAGAATTTGTAATGCTAATTGCTCTTGCCTTTACTTCTCCTTCACATCTCCTTCTCAGGATTCAAGGACTTTCTTTTCCCTTAGAGATAAGAGTTATACAATTTGGGACTCTTTTAGATAGACCCACCGAAGGGGTACTCCAATTACCTCACCCGGCTTCCCTGTTCAGCAGGGAAGAAGCCAGAGCAGTTTGTGTCCCAATTCCCTATTGGCAATTTAGGTAAACTCTGCAGAGTATGGTGTGATAAGAATAGGAGGTAGGAATTGGCTAGGCAGTTAGGATAAAAAGACCCCAAAGAAAAGTAGCCAGTTTATTGGCTAAAACTCATAGTGTCCTTGGGCCACTTAGCAACATACTCTGTTCCAAAAGCCAAAAACGTCAAAAATATACGGGAGCTTTTATCTAATCCTTAAAAGATTTTAGGGTTACCTGTTCAGAGGGGGTATGTTGGAGTAGCTAAAGCCCTTTTAAAAAATAAATCAAAGAAGAAGAAAGAGTACATCAAAGATGAGATTATCAGAAAAGAGTGATGGGGAGATATGGGAGGATTTGAGGGGAGGGAGTGGGCATAGGTTTGATCAAAACACCTTATATTCACGTATGAATTTCTCAATAAATTATTTATTTAAAAAAGAAAGTGAGATGAGTTTCTTGCAGACAAAAAGATGGGTTTTGTTTCTCAATCCATTCAACTAGGCTATCTTTTGACTGGGGAGTTCAGTCCATTGATATTTAAACTTATTAATGAAAGGTGTGTATTGATTCCTGTCATCTTTATTTCTGTTCACATTCTTGGTGTATATGCTGGATATGTTTTAGTGTCAACTTGACACATCTGGGTTGAGGGAGCCTCAATTGGGGAATTTCCTCTTTTGGACCAGCCTGTGGCCATGTCTGAGGGGCATCTTCTTGATGAGTGATGTGGGAGGGCTCAGCCCACTGTGGGTGGTGCCACCCCTGGGCAGGTGGGCTAGTGTTGCATAAGAAAGCAGGC
>NW_008348874.1:392799-399226 GCF_000622305.1 Nannospalax galili
TCCAGCTCCTGCCTCCAGGTTCCTGCCCTGAGTTCCTACCTTGGGCTCCTGGATGAACTGTGACCCAGGATATGTAAGTTAAATAAACCCTTTCCTTCCCAAGTTGATACTGGTCAGAGTGTTTTGTCACAGCAATGGAGAAACAAAGTAGGGTAGTGTAGCTGTACATTTCCATAGTTATACCTTCATTAATTTTGTTTCTGTAACCCCTTGGGTATAGTAGTTCCTTTCTTCAGCTCTTTGTATTGCTTTAAGAACTCTCTGAAGCACTGGTTTTGTGGACATGAATTCTTTCTGCCTATTTATGTCATGGAAGATTTTTCTTTCACCCTTTGACGAGATATTTTTGCTGGGTAAATTAATCTGTGTTGGCGTCTGGAGTCATTTAGTATTGGGACTACTTTGGTCCAGGCTCTTCTGGCTTTCATGGTTTGCACTGAAAAGTCAGCTGTAATTCTGATGGGTTTTCCTTTATATGTGACTTGTTGTTTTTCTTTGCAGCTTTCAGTAGTCTCTCTTTGTTCTGTACATTTAATTGTTTTACTATGATGTTCCATGGGTAGTTTCTTTTCTGGTCCTGTCTCTTTGGTGTTCTATATGCTTTTTGTATCACTATGGGCGTGTCTTTCTTTAACTTTGGGAAAATTTCTTCTCCACTTCTGTTGAAGATCTGGTCCATATCATTATCCTGAGATTCTTCTCCTTCTTGATTGCCTATGATTCATAAGTTTGGTATTTTTATGGTGTCCCACAATTCCTGCATACTCCATTCTTGTGATTTCTTAAATTTTTCATAGTCTTTGCTTGAGTGTTCTAATTCATCCACTTTATTTTCCAGTATTGATATTCTGTTTTCCATTTCATTCATCCTATTGGTGAGGCTTTCTCCTGTCATTTATAATTGGCTTACTGAATGTTTTACTTCCTTCTTCATTTCACCCTGAGTATTCTTCAATATTTCTAACTCTTTTCTGAATTCATTCAGAAGTTTATCCCTATCTTCTTTCAGTTTTTTTATTTTGTTTGTGTGTTCTTTAAATTCACTGAATTCTTTTTGATGTTTATAATTGTTCTTTTGAGTTCCATGTCCTGTGTTATCTCTAGGGGGTTCTCATTGTACTCTTCTACAGGACTATTGGTACTTGATAGGGCTATATTATTTTGGTTTTACATTTTATTATATTTTCTCTGTGACTTTGACACATGTATTTCTTTTGTATTTTCTGACTCTTGTGCAAGACTCAAGCCTTCTTTTGTTGAGTTTAGGTCTGCTTCTTTTTGTATACTTTATGTGCCTTTGTGGTTTACTTATTGGACATGAAAAGCTGGTTGTTCTAGGCTTCAGTTTCCTCCTTTTGATTTTATATAGGAGTGGTCAAATTGCTTTCATCTTGCTGCTCAGGAGTTTCCACAGAGGCCCAAGTTAGATGAGGATCAGATGCTCTCAGGCTTTCTCCTAAGGTCTGGATCCCTCCAGGAAAGATGTTGGCCTCAGGAATTTGAGGTCTGGGCTGGCCTGGGAGGAGGAAAGATGATGGGCCCAGGAAGCTGGTCGCTGTGTCACTCAGAGATGCAAAGGGAGGTGGGGGAGAAAAGAGGCCTGAGGTCTCCTGGGGATTCAGGGAGGAATTGGGTTGGTCTGGAATTGCAAAGGATCAGGAAGCAGTGGGTATTCTGGGATAAGAGGTCAGTTCAGGGGTCTGGGGTGCTAAGAAAAGAAATGGGCCAGTACCCAGGCTAGCAGGAGAAATGGGATGGGGAGCTGGGAGAGTAAATGAGTCTGGAAGAGTCAAGAGGCAGTGGACACTGACAAACTTATCCAGGTATGCTGCTGGCTCCAGGAACCCAAATTTGGTTTTCTATCAATTTTTTCTTTGGGAATTTGGGTTCAACATAAATCTTGCTACATATTTCTTTGAGTAACCCAAATAGACCATTTCTTCTGTCTCATCTTTTTTATATCTCTTGTAAGGTGTTCTGTTATTCTACATGCTGGTCTGAGTCACTTAGATCTGCTAAAGGCTCTTCACTTTACAAATATTCTGTCACATTAAAGGACTTAGCAAAACCATTAAAGCTTTATACCATTGTCAAGGTCCCAGGTGAATTAAGTGCTCCTTTATATCTCTGGTGAACATAGCCGTTACTGGCCAGCAAACTGGGCATCATATGTTGTTTTTGTCATACGTAGTTCATCAGTAGTGCTTGTCCCTCTTTTATAGTTCTCCAGCCCCTGTTAATTATGGGAATTTCTCTTGGTGATTACTGTGTGTCTTTAATGCCTTGTACTAGCCATCCCATTAAGGACTGCTCCCCACTGTGTTGGCCTAGGTTGAACAGCCTATGTTGCAAGGATGGATGGGTGGTTTTATAACTCAGCTGTGAAACTTCTGAAGGACTTAGACTGACATCATTTGCTCCCATTCCCATACCCTCATAAGACATGTGGTGCAAGATTCTTTAATTTCTTGTTTGTAGCTCTTTTCTTAGTTTCAACAGGTATGGAATATTTTCTCCTAGCTATAGTCCTGTTAACTTTTTTCACTATTTTTTTTTTTTTATCAAAGGTTGAATATAAGGGCAGCTTTAGCTACTTTTATTTCTAGGTTGTTTCTTTTTTTACTACTATCTGTCTTTTCCCCTGGGTCCTTGGACTCCTGGTCCCCTACCTTATACAAGTTAAAATCTTTCTTTTTTTTTTTTTTCACTCTCTCAAGCTCTGAGGCTGAGACTGAATTTGCCAGTAACTCCTTAACCTTTTTAGCCTCCCCTGAGGCTGTCTTTGTCTCAGACAAATCTTTTATTATCCAAAGTGGTCATGCCCTCTCTCTGGAATCTGGACTCAAAGGGGAAAATCCTGGGCCAAAGCTCTGTGTAAATATAAGGAAATAGTTCAATTACTTGAATATGAAAATTCCTTAAAGACCATAGAGAGACTAGAGAAAATGTTCCAAGCCGTGGAAGCAAGTGCCACTATAGTATGACTGAATTTATGAGCTCTCTCTCTCTGTGTTCAGAGAGTTCACAGCAAATACTCAAAAAATGGCAGGACCAGCTTCTGCTTTTCTATATAGATGGCAACAGACCCTACAAATAAAACAATCCTATCTATATTCTACCAGAAAAGAAAGTACCCCGTAACACTAAAATTTTCATTTAAGATAAAAACTCGAGGATGGAGAGATGGCTCAGCGATTAAAAGCATTGACTGCTCTTGCAGAGGACTCAGGTTCAATTCCCAACACCCATTTGGTGGCTAACAACCATCTATAACTCCAGTTCCAGGAGATCCAATGCTTTCTTCTGACCTCCACAAGCATTGCACAACATGGGTGCACTTATACACATGCAGGCAATACACTCACATAAAATAAAGAAATAATAATGAAAAGCTGAAAACTCATGTTTCATATCTTCAAATATAATACCCCCTTGAAATATTATTAGTAACCTTATAAAAAATTATGTGCTTATATCTGTAATAAGTAGCCATTTGCCTAGATATGGGAAGCTTTTATTTTTTTTTTCAATCTTCAGATTATAATACTAGTGAACAAAAACAAGCCTGCAAGAAACATGAACTCTATGTGAGCTTCCGAGATCTGGGATGGCAGGTAAGAATGCTCAACTCAGACGCTTCTTTTCTATTTTATCTTAAACCCTTAGGAAGTCATTATGGTCCTTAGTAATTGTTCCAATATAATGATCATTTTTGAAAGACTATTCAGGGCATGGTTCACATTTATAATACGTAAGGCATTATATTTCACTATTGAAACATAGTGAGTTGAGTTTAAACTCAAAAACAACTACCTGAGGAAATATAAGTCTTATATTTAAGAATGGAAAAAAATAATGCTTTCATTTAAATATTCAAATTTTTGATTTCTTTAGTTTGAGTCAGAGTCTCACTATGTAGTCCAGGATGGACTTGAATATGGGCTTTGGCTCTCACAGCCTCACATGTACTAAGATTACAGACATGTGACATCATGGCCAGCATATATCATAAACATTTATTTATTTACTTATTTAGTTTGTGCGTGAGGATATTTATGGGTGCACATGTCTATGCATGGGTGTGGACCAGCAGTGGACATTAGGTGTCCTGCATTATCACTTTCCGCTTAATTCTTTAAGACAGGGTCCCTCACTGAAAATGGAATTTACTGTTTTTTTCAGCTAGACTAGCAGTTGGCAAGGGCCAATGATTCTTCTGTCTCTCCACTTTCTGACCCCTCCATAGACCTGGGTTTACAAACACACATGGAAGACACACCCCACCTATTTTTATTTTTTACCTGTGTGCTGGGAATTCAGCTGGGTTTTCATGCTTGCCCAGAAAGTACTCTTACTCAGCCATTTCCACAGTACCCTCCCCCTGCTAAAAAAAAAAAAAACACCTTTCAATTTTAAGATGGAAAATTTGTTTGAATTAGTGTACCCAACAGCTGCCTTGGGGGTCATAACTCTGTCTAAGAAACAGAACTACCAACTATAATGTCTATGTCATGAGCTGGATGTACACAAAACCTCATATCATTATTGTTTTCCAATATGCTTCACAAATAAGGTGAAGAGATTTCAGCCAAAATAGTTTTTAGTAGCTCCTAGAATGTTAACATGAAATTTTCATATTTCTTCTAATATCCCATTACAATAAAATATCAGTAGATGAGCCACCTTATGCTATTATAGTCACAACCTTAAGATAATATTAAATATCAAGATAAAATATATGTTCAATTTTTATGATAAACTTTCATTGTGGATAATTTGATAATTCTTATATTTATGCCAAGTTTTGTTTCTCTAGGGGAAAATCAGGGCAACTATTCCACAGGCCACTTTTTAGCTGCCTAAAATTTTTCATGTGAAGTTTTTAGGAATTTGCTCCAGTTCATTTATTATAAGAAGACTGTAAAATTAATGTAAGAATGAAAAGAAAAACAGGAGATGGAATAGACAGACAGTAAACCTTTATGGGTTTACAAGACTTTTAAAACTAGGAATGAATGGCTGGGCATGGTGACACATGACTTACAGGTCTACATAGTGAGAGTTCAGAGCAGCTGGAGCTACAGGAAGTCCTTGTGTCAAAAAGACCAAGAAACAAACGAACCACCCCAAAACAAACAAACAAACCACCCCCAAAACAAACAAAATAACTAGGAATGAGTTATCAAAAAGTAAGAGAATTAGATCAATTAAGTACTCCTCTATCCTTTTGGATTCACTTGAATGTCCCAGAATTGATCATTTCTAGTTTAAACAATATTTAGAATGCTATTTCAGGATTATAGCTTTCTTCTTAAACACAGATGGATTAATGCATATTATAAATATTTTATATGGCTACCCCTTAGGAGAAGTTAGGTAGGACAACTTGTGAAAATATTTATAATGTTACTGTTACTACAAACCTCAATTAAAAATTGAACAGTATAGGAGAAAATTGCTGGACTAAGAAAAGAAGCATTTATATAATTGAATACTCTTCAAGAATTATCTGTCTTTGTTGTTATTTAGCTGATATTATTTTTCTTGTTTTATGCATTTCAGGACTGGATTATAGCACCTGAAGGATATGCTGCATTTTATTGTGATGGAGAATGTTCTTTTCCACTTAATGCCCATATGAATGCCACGAATCATGCCATAGTCCAGACCCTGGTATGTCCTGCTCTTGAAAGATAGAGAATGGTTATAATGCAAACACTATATAAAGTTAATTTAAAGAAAATGCACATCCATCAACCTTGGGTTCTCAGATTCCCTTTTAGCACATGTAGCTGGGTTAATTACTGTGAGCTTAAATCAATAATCCTGGTTTTAGAATGGGGAAGGATTCAACAAGGAAATTGAAAGAACCAAATAAATGCCATTCTGCAAAGATTTCGTTACTACACAGTAACCAACCGGACAGATTTGCAGAGGCTTTTTTAACCTAACAGTTGACTAGTAGTCATTGCTGAAACACCAAAAAGTAGCTGTACTAAATTCCATCTAAGAGCTTTGGATTTAATTATTTAAGGATGGTCTATGATATGCTCTGGTATTATGTTATTTAATATGCTATATAAGTAATAATTTCTAATTTTTATTTCTTCTCCTTCTCCTCTGCTTTTCTTCTCTCCTTGTTGTTTTGACAGGGTCTCCCTAGTCCCAGTCTTTCTGGAAGCTACTAGGCAAACCAGGCTGGCCTCAATCTCACAGAGATTCCCCCTGCCTCTGCCTGATAAGGGCCAGGATTAAAGCCACATGTCACTACGCCCAGCTCTATCTGTCATTTTTTTACAAAATTATTTATTTAATAACCATATAATTAGAAGAAGTATTTCATTACAACATCATTGACATATTCAATAACAATTTCCAGAGCTAAGATGCATCTCTTTCAAACCTGGCTGTAAATTTTTAGGTTTAC
>NW_008348874.1:399423-399759 GCF_000622305.1 Nannospalax galili
TATTTATTTTCAATTTTTTTTAATTAATTAATTTATTTTTACACCCACTTCCCAGATAGCACCCTTCCATAGCCTCACTTCCCCCACTAGAGCCCTTATATTATGATATCCTTGCTACTGTCTGCTGTGTTGTCGGCACCCCAGCCATTCCCCAAGCTGTTCCTCATCTAGCAGCAATCAGTTCTCAATATTCCTTTAGATAAGACTGAGGTCTGCTGTTCGTTTTCCCAGTTTTATGCTGGGTTACTGTATGGGAGTCTCTTTGTCCACCCTGGCCAATAACTCAAAAGAAGGTATCTCCTATCTGGCATTGCTGCTTGTTATGTAGCCTTTAGG